>NC_052506.1:9395671-9455671 GCF_014356525.2 Nilaparvata lugens
ACTTATCTCAGCCACCTCAATCACTCTCTCTTCCTCCCTCACATTCCAGTTCTTAACACCCTCTCTATCAGCAGCGCTTAACGACGGAATAAATCCGCTAGAAAGCACATTGACGTTGGCGGCGGTGGCGGTGATAACGCGTGTCGTTGACTCGACTAAAATCAAGGTAGATAGGTGTGAGTGTGAGATAGCCGTCTATGGCCCTCCAGTAATTCAGTAGGTGAAGTGGAGCGCAGTCTTGCCATAATCTTAGCATGAAAGTTTTGATCGAGAGAAAAATGGCGATGAAGAACGAGATAAAAGTGAGAGGGACTCGAAGAAGTGATGAAAGTGATCGAGAGAAAATGGCGATGAAGAACGAGATAAAAGTGAGAGGGACTCGAAGAAGTTGATAAAAGTGATCGAGAGAAAATGGCGATGAGAAAGAGATAAAAGTGAGAGGGACTCGAAGAAGTGATAAAAGTGATCGAGAGAAAAATGGCGATGAAGAAAGAGATAAAAAAGAGGGACTCGAGGAGTGATGAAGTGATCGAGAGAAAAATGGCGATGAAGAAAGAGATAAAAGTGAGAGGGACTCGAAAAGTGATAAAAGTGATCGAGAGAAAATGGCGATGAAGAAAGAGATAAAAGTGAGAGGGACTCGAAGAAGTGATAAAAGTGATCGAGAGAAAAATGGCGATGAAGAAAGAGATAAGTTGAGAGAGACTCGAATGATGGCTGATAGAAGGAAGATGATGGGGTGATATTTGATTTTTGAATTTATAGTAAGTTCGTTACCAGGTCTGACAATAACTGAGCTGGCCACTACGGTAGAGCATGCATGATTATCATAAATTAATAAAACAATATAAAAACTAGTTCTACCCTTTATAGAGTTTGTTATTAATTTGTATAAAAGTAGCCCATAAAAGTGAAGTGTTTTTAGGATTATTATGTATGTTCATCATCAACTAAACTGATAAGAAAAAACAAAATAAGACTGAAAAAAATGTATTAAGAATATCGTGTTACTTCGTGTGCAATGTTAATGTTTCCAGATTTTATTGTTTCTATAAAGTATGAGTTGTAACTGACATTATTTAAGTTTTCAAATATTATATTTTCACAATTTTAAAAATTTATCTAGTCTTACTTTGTAAATGAATATTAAAATTTGAATGTATGTGACTATTGTCTATGCTTACCATTGTTTAGCCATGACAAGTAATAAATTGAATTGAATTGAATCAGCGAGACGCTTCTAATATAAAATAAACAACCAATAATAATAACTAAACTACTGAACAATTGAATATTTAATGATAGAGAAATAATTTAACCTCAAATAGAGCAGCGAAGAGGAAAAACAACAAAAAATCGGAGATACAAAAACCAATCTCGAAAAATGATGCTTGATGCGTTTTGCGGTGAACACAGCTGTGATGACACAACAATATTTGACGACAGGAGGGAGGAGAAGAAGAAGAAGAAGAAGAAAAAGTAGAAGATGAAGAAGAAGAAAGTGAAGAAGAAGAAGAGAAAAGAAGACAGAAGACGAAGAAGAAGAAGAAGACGAAGAAAGAAGAGAAGAAGAGAAAGAAGAAGAAGAGAGAAGAAGAAGAAGAAGAGAAAGAAGAGAGAAGAAGAAGAAGAGAAGAAGAAGAAGAAGAAGAAGAAGAAGAAAGAAGAAGAAGAAGAAGAGAAAGGAATAAGAAGAGAAGAAGAAGGAAGAAGAAGAAGAAGAAGAAGAAGAAAGAAGAAGAAGAAGAAGAAGAAGAAGACGAAGAAGAAGAAGACGGGAACGAAGAAGAAGAAGAAGAAGAAGAAAAAGAGAAGAAGAGAAGAAGAAGAAAAAGTAGAAGAGGAGAAGAAGGAGAAGAAGTAGAAGAAGAAGAGGAAGTATAAGAGAGAATATTAGATAATATTACACAAAATATTATTTTTCATTAGAAACAAGGGAGACGAAATAGGAAAATGAAAAGAAGAAGGAGGGATAAATATGTATAAGACAAGAAGAATCACGAGAGAAATTAAAAGTAAAAAAGAAAGAATAGAAAAGGAGAGAAAGAAAGGTGAGAGGTAGGACTGGAGAAATAATTATACAATTTTGGATTTGAGAAGATGTTATCTGGCTACGAGAGAAGCTGATTTATGTGAGATGTTTTGGAGCGGATACTTCTGTATAACAGGTTCGTTATTCGCCAACCAGTGGTCACCATAAATCGGGTATAACTGTTTTTGTAGTCAACCAAAAATGAAAGTGGAATTGCACATTTTTACAAGCTGGAACATTGGAACTAATCAAGAAGTCATGAATCAAATTTCCAAAAAAAATCCTACTGGCTATTAGGTAAAATTACAAAACAGAACCTGCTTTAAGCTTTCAATACAGTAGTAAAATCTTCAACATTACAACTCGTTAAATGTACTTCCCACGTGATCCTCAAGTGTATATGAAAATAGTAGGAGCAGCATCAAGAGTTATTCTTGTTTTTTCGCCACACTGCACAGAAAACAGCTGTTTTCCGGTCCGTACGTAGATCTGAAAGACATTGTTTGCAGACGACTCTCGTCTGACGTCAGAACAGGTTTCTTTCCGGCCTAGACCGGAAAGAGTACCCTTTCCAGCCGCTAACATGGAACTAGGAAAAGTGATCAAAAAACAGCTGATCAAAATCTTTTCATTATTTGTTTTCATTATTCAATAATTAAAACATTTATAATAATATCATGTTATTGTCATTTGAAAGAATAAAAAAGTATAAACTCAACCTCCCACATAATTGAACATCATCTTTTAGGTTATTTAGACAAATCAGAATAAAAAAAAAAAAAAAAAATACTTGGACAATTTCCTGATATTCAGATTACCTCAGATTTGCTAGAGCTATCACCTTCCACTTTGCTTTCGGAAGTGCTTAATAAACAACTATTCTTATATATTATATATATATATATATATATATATATATATATAGATATATATATATATATATATATCGGCCTACGGCTCGGACTTAAAAACGATTCGAGCCGGAAAAATCTCATTTTCTGCTCTAGGTGCGAAATATACTATTCCGTAGTGAATTTTATTACCGTACGGTATTGATTACCACTCTGATCTCTGAAATTGATTTGTTTAATTTTAACATAACGTCTGCCATGTCTATTATAATGATTGCGCCCTTTTGTGAAATCGTATCGTTTCCATATTTTATAATATTTTGTATATCTTCGAATAGATTCTATACTTTATCATCCTTCATATAGGAGAGTACAGTATCTGCTATCATGAAAGAAGTCTCCCCCAACCGTTTACCCATGGTTCCCAACATCCAGAAATGTTGGAAACTAACAAATGACAGACGGTTTTACAAAAATGATTGTGTTAATTTATTGTGAATTATTACAAAATTTAAATTATGCACATGAAAAGTAATTAAGCAATGGACAAAGTGAGATCAATATTAGCTACTTAACATTACAGATACAGAGTCATGGGCGCGCTTGGAGAGTAATTGCTTATAGTTCTTCTTCTTCTTCTTCTTCTTCTTCTTCTTCTTCCTTCTTCTTCTTCTTCTCTTCTTCTTCTTCACTTCCTCTTCCTCTTCCTCTTCTTCTTCTTCCTTCTTCTTCTTCTTCTTCTTCTTCTTCTTCTTCTTCTTTTCTCTTCTTCTTCTTTCTTCTTCTTCTTCTTCTTATTCTTCTCTTCTCTTCTTCTTCTTCACTTCTTCTTCTTCTTCTTCTTTTTCTTCTCTTCTCTTCTTCTTCTTCTTCTTCTTCCACTCATCTTCTTCTTCTTCTCTTCTTCTTCTTCTTCTTCTTCTCTCTTCTTCTTCTTCTTCTTCTTCTTCACTTCCTCTCTTCTTTTCTTCTTCTTCTTCTTCTTCTCTTCTTCTTCTCTTCTTCTTTCTTCTTCTTTTCTTCTTCTTCTTCTTCTTCTTTCTTCTTCTTCTTCTTCTTCTCTTTCTTCTTCTTCTTCTTCTTCTTCTTCTTCTTCTTCTTCTTTTCTTCTTCTTCTTCTTCTCTTCTTTTCTTCTTCTTCTTCTTTCTTCTTCTTCTTCTTCTTCTTCTCTTCTTCTTCTCTTCTTCTTCTTCCTTCTTCTTCTTCTTCTTCTTTCTTCTTCTTCTTCACTTCTTCTTCTTCTTCACTTCCTCTTCCTCTTCTTCTTCTTCTTCTTCTTCTTCTTCTTCTTCTTCTTCATCTTCTTCCACTTCCACTTTCTCCTCTTCTTCTTCTTCTTCTTCTCCATTTGCCTGTCATTGCTTCCAAACGTTTGCTACCACGGTGGCTAGTTTCACCCTATCCTATAGTGAAGTCCACGTTATAATGACAGTGAATAAAGATAGAAAAATAGCGATGCCGATTCTCTGCATAATTTAATTATATTTCTACACTGTCAAAAGCATACTTGGCATCGTTGTGGACCACCGGCTTTGTCGAATGATAGACAAGGATAGCAAAACCAAAGTTGATCAAATACTGTCATTATAACGTGGACCACACTATAGTAGTTCTGATGTAGTTATTACGTACAGTAGGCCCTACTTCACGGTTGAGGAAATTCCAACTCCATATGGACAAGATTATCTTGCATGCGTTCAAGTTTTCTGAACTTCATCACTGCTGCTCTAAACAATATAATTTCCAACACCCTATAAACCATAACTGAGCGAATTATCAACGCAATCAGGCTGAGATAACATCGAGCATCTCGCTCTGACCAAATAGTTAGTGAATGCGAATTAAAGCGTCTGGATGGAGAAAGTAGATTTCACCGGTCGTATTCATTTCCTCGGTAACTAGACGAGACGCGACCGAAAAGGTCAAATTTCTCACTCAGTCACACATTCGTTTCGAATACATTGGAAACCGGTCTCCACTTCTAATCAACCAACACATCAAACCACGTAATCTGCCTGCCACACTGTACTCCATTAAAAACCATAAACTAGGTCGTCAATTTCAATTGCATATTACAACAGCTTGCGTCATCTCGAATCATATCAGTTATCAGATATATGACTCTAACGGGAATTGCAAAACTTAATAGGAAAATAATTCATATTTTTAAATTGACCAACGAACGATAGAATCGTATCACTCTTATAATTCAGTTATCTGATAAGAATCCAACAAGGATTGCAAAACTTAATAGGAAAATAATTATTCATATTTTCAAATTAACCAACGAATAATATTATAAGGCTTGTCAAAGTGGTTGCAATCAAGTACCTATTACCATAGAGAAACAATAGCATAAGTAGATATCCCATGGTATAGGGCGTTTATGTCGCAACTTTTACTGTTTTCTCAAGCCGATTACTGTCGATTTTTTTAGATTTTCACTGTTTTGGCCGGGAGAGATTGTATGAACGGCACAATATGAGAGACTGCCAGCGTCACATAGCTTTATGGGAAAGAACTACGTGGACTATCGGCTTGAGATAACAGAGAAAGTTACGACAAAAACACCCTATACCATGGGATATCTACTTATGCTATTGTTTCTCTATGCTATTACGCACAATATATTACTGTAGTTTCAATGTACAAAACAATTATTATCATGTTGGTTGATCTGTGAACAATATGAATGATAAAAACAATATAAAAACTTGTATAGGGGGGTCCACGTTATAATGACAGGGTTTGATTACCAATGGTATTGCTATCCTTGTCTATCATTCAACAAAGCGGATAGCGCTATCTCTTTCTCAATTTGCTCTGTTGACAGATCATCTTTCAACAATGTAGAATTAATAACTAATAAACAAAATATTTCATGTTAATTGTGATAATTGATTATGAAATTATTGAAAAACATGATTTCTTGCTTAATAAAATATAATTTATTATTTTGACCGAGAATGAACAGTTAATAGTAATCAAAAATTTCCAATTTGTAAGGATTTGAGTGTAATATTTTTGTTTTTATTCAGTTTTTAAATATCAGAATTGAAAATTTTTTAGTTTAGTCATTAGTTTTGAAGTGGGAACTGGACTTTTTGAAGTGAAAAGTGAAATCTTAACCTCATTCTTTTTTGAAACTCCTATTTGTAAAAAATTGGGAGAAGAGAGTTTTGGGCTATGCCTGTTGTCTTCTCCCAATCATATTATTTATTATAATTATGATTTGAAAAAAAAACAATAAAAAAATATTACATCAATAAACATGTATCAGCTACCGTCTATAGAAGGCATTTGCAAGACAGAGGTTCGGCAACGTTGTTCGCCTATCTTTCTTCACCGCCATTATAGCATGAACCTCACAATAGTACCCTTTTATTGAAACATTTTAAAAACTTTTAAATCTTTAAGATGTTTTAATAAAAGAGTACTACAAGTTTTTATAAATTTGAATAAAGTAGCCCATAAAAGTGAAGTGATAATATGAATGATTTACAATGGATGATTTCATAAGGGAATTTAATGAGGAAAAAATTTAATAAGGAATATTATACACGTAAAGTATTTCTAATACAAATGGTCTGTTGGTGTTGATCATTATCAATATTTTAACGATGTGCTTTTCGTTAGTATTGTAACTATTTGAATCTTTTTCAGTTGTTCACCCGCTGTTTGTAGGAATTTTATCTGTTATATCAAAGTAAATAGAGTAAAACTAGGTATTCAAATTACAGATGGAAATTACTGAGATATTGCATATTATACAGTATCATCTCAACTTGATACACAACACCATAATTTGATACAAAACTTCCAAACTTTTGAATGAACTTTACAAATCATGGCCTTATGCTATCTTTTCTCTATGCTCTATGTCAGAAGGCAAAAAAATAATGTTACAGCATTTAATTTGGATTTTCGTTTAATATTCAATTCAATTCAATTCAAAAAGTTATTTATTTCACAAGTCTTACAAGCAATCACAGTGGTAGGCTACATCATAAAATAAGAATACACTTTACAATAAAAATAAGACAATGTCAGCACCACAGAAATGACAGCGATATACAAATATATATTAAGAAATATTTTACTCTCGCAGAGGCATTACTGCCTGTGTGCGAGAATGAGTCTAAGGTAGGAATAGGCATATATAAATATTTCGCAGTACTTGCACAGATAATAATAATTATTATTCCAATTACCGTGTATGGATTCGAATCAATGCTGTCTCATTCAATTGATACGAAGCAATTTGGAATTCGTTTTAAATTTCCAATTATAAATAATTAGTGGAGAAACATCAGTCTTCTTAATAAACAACTAACCTAATAACATTTACATTGCTTATTTTTATTGCTCAATTTAGAATACCCCAGCATTGTGCTAGTACTTCCTACAAGAGTAGTTTTTGTCAACAATTTATCTTGCACTAGCACGTTATATACTTACCATTCATTACCAGCGAAATATCTGATAATTATAATAACTACATTCCATAAAAGTATCAGTAAAACAAGAAAATTCAAATAAGGAAATAGAATGAGGTTCAATATTAGTAATCAGCGGTCTTGGAAAATGACAAACTGGGGAATTTTTAGGCCTCCAATTAGTGGGTACTATACAAGGAGAAATAAATTCAGCATACTGATCGCCCTTGCAACGATGGCGTGTATATTTTATGGGCACTTTTATGTTGGTGAAATTGCTTTACGGAGCGTTGTTATGCAGTTGTAAAAACGGTCATTGTGCCTTGCAAGCCACAGTGTACAACATGTGATTCAAAATATAAATTTTTGCAACGTGAAATCTATATTTCCAGCCTGGAATTTACCGAGTTCATGGTTATGATCTTTATAAAATAGTTTTTAAACTACTCATACTGTAGTGAGATCTATTTTATAATGTAGTGTTAGATTAGCAATGGTATTGCTATCCTTGTCCATCATTCAACAGAGCGGATAGCGCTATCTCTTTCTCGCTTTGCTCTGTTGCCAGATCGTCTTTTAACAATGTAGAAATAATAATTGAATTAATTAACGAAATATTTCATCTTAATTATGAAAATTCATTATGGAGATGACTTGATAATTCTAACATTATTGTAACTAATTCTAACTAATTAATAATCCGCACAAAAAAAAAAAACTAAACCTACTCTAGAACATGGTAAGCCATTGATAGTGGAGTAGGTCAATTTCCAAACAGAAAAACTAAAAAACAAAGAGGACACATTATAAGAATTTTTTGTAACTAACTATTGTATGTAATTGTAATTTATCTAATATTTTCTGTAATTGATGTTGTAGTTTTATTTTTTCTTGGAAAGTAAACATTTATTTATTTATTGTGTATAATCTTGAAGAAAATTATTGTAACATGACGTCAAATTGAAAAAATGATAATCAGAACAGTTTAATTTTCGAAGAATATTTTAAGTTGTTTTTTCTGCCAAACAGGTTTTTGTAACCTTTGGGATTATTTTCCATGTATATTTGATTTTTTTAATGTTCTTCAGGGTATGATTGTGATTTTTTAGTTATATAGTAATTGTTTCAGAGACTATGTATATGTTCAGTTTCATGCTCTGTATATATTGTAAAAATGGAAAAAAATGAAAAATGAAAAAAAATAAGACTTGAGTACAATTGACTTGTAAACATTCTCCTACATGACCTGCTCTCATATAAAAACTCAATTTAGGAATATATTTTTCTAAATTTTAATTCCTTTTTTACAACACATTCTGCAAGTTTAACATAAAATGTATAGAATTTAACGTGTTTTTGTTGATATATAACATCAATATGAAAATTTCCAATTTCATTGGAGCAGATTCAAAACTTCCGATCTAGTTAAAGTCAACTATCAAGCATCAAACTGAAAGAATAGATATCTTCATTTGTGCACAGTGACATCTTGATCACCGTTCTGAAAATAGAGGGCTCGCCCAATCAGGCTGCAGAATCAAAACTGCGAATGAAGACGACGTCGACGACTAGCAGCAAGCTCAACAGAAATCACTGCCTTCTTAATTTCCAAGTAATGAGAAAAAGGTAGGCTGTAGCAATATCAAGAGACGGTCGCTGGAAGGAGGAGGGAATTATTCTTCATTTCAGAAAATGAGACATCCTGGGGGATGAGGGGCCTGGAAATAGATTGAAAAAGGAAATGGGAAACGATAATGAATAAGGAAGGGGATGAAAGGAGGAGACTAGAGTCTCAAACCAACGGGCTGTGAAGGCAAATTTGACTATCGGTTTAGTAGCTGACGTCGTTTGGTGTCGGCGTTGGAAACTGAGCTCGTGAATGACATGTTAACATAACCATGGTGTAAGTAAGCTAGGTTTGGCGGAAGGTTGAGGAGCAAACGCCTTTTCGGCAGCTGCAGCCGACCAAATTAAAACGTCATCATCACCCCCCCCCCCACAACTTATCACAGCTGCCAAACTCCCGCCATAACAGTTGGGGGGAGTTCTCAATTACTTGCAGCCGATACCTGACTGCCAGCAACTTGCAAACACGTTGCATTCTCCAATCATCCAACTACTCGATTCAATAACCGCATTCAATTTGCAACGAATTGTCACCGGACAAGCTCACTAACTTGTCACCTAACTAAGCTAGCCGAGGATGATCGTTTCAGTGACGTTTATCGTTGATAAGCTCTAATATTGAAGGATTCGAATTCCAAAATTTCCTTTAAAATCCTGACAGAAAATCAATCGATTGAACTCAATCCAAGCTTCAGTAACAAAAATCTGGTGTGGCGCACTCACAACTTTCCTTGCCGTTATGAAAATTGATCAAGCCTGATAATTGGGAATCTAAAATCAAACTTTGCATAGATAAGGCGGAGCTCCTGGAATTTTTACAGATATGGGACTTGTGGCAGTTGATAGAGCTTACCAATAATTATTTCAGGTATGTGTATGATCAAAATCTTTGGAGCCGTTTTTGAGAAAATGGCGACAAACTCTGTTTTTGACAACATTTTCGCCATTTTAGTTGCCATCTTGAATTGCATTTGATCGAAATAGTTCGTGTCGGATCCTTATAGGAGAAGGACCTTAAGTTCCAAATTTCAAGTCATTCCGTTGCTTGGGAGATGAGATATCGTGTACACAGACGTATAGACATTTAGAAATTGGGGTACCACAATTTTTTTCGGAAAGCAATACTTTCCTTACCTATGGTGATAGGGCAACGAAAGTAAAAATCATATAGGTTCAAGAAGATAGGGGTTTTGAAATTCAAAGACCATTCACACTAGTAGTTCTGTGAGCAGTAGACCTCGCGCAGTTATAAACCACAGCCTCCTCTGTCAATCAGAGTAAATTCTGTCCTGTCCTGACGTGCCAGCGAGATATCTCTGTGAAAATGACTAATGGCTGTTTGGGTTGGTGTATCGACAATGTTAATCATCCTATTATATTAAACGAGCAATTTCTGTATTTTTATATCTGGTTATTTATTTATATTTATATTCAACGGAACTCGAGAACGGCTTCACAAAATTTGGAACAAAGTAGGTTTATGATATAAACATTCGATTGCACTAGGTCTCATCCTTGGGAAAACTCGCTGAACTACATTAAAAGGATAGTTCATCCTTGGCTGAAACAGCTGTAGATAGTAAAAAGTGAGTGAACGAGTGAGTATGTGAAAAATCAAAATATCGCATCCCCGAAATTCATAAGATGACATATAGCCAGCTGTGAAATACAAACACGATCATCTTAGAGAATTTTGTTCTGTTTATCAATAAATAAAAATAACGAGCGAAGCTCGGTGCCCTGATATTCTGTTGTAAACGACTACTATCATCAGAAGCTGAACGAGTTGAAAGCAGGGAAAGGTCGGGAGAAAATACTATGTTACTTTGAGTTATCAATTGCATGCTTCATTGCATGCAATTAATAATCCACTCGACAGATGATTTATGAGTAATTTTATAGTCTGATTTTTACGGTAATATTGACGATCGGAGAAGGCTCCTTTTCCTTCAATATTATGCTTAAAATGCAAAATTTCCAAAAACCTTATATATACGTCGACGCGAAATTCAAAAAGGGACATACCTGTCAAATTTCATGAAAATCTATTGCCGCCATTCACAGTAGATGCGGAACATAAATACTAGTAGTTCTGGGAACAGTAGACCTCACGCAGTATTCTAATCCAAAAGTAACTGATTGAAACTATAGACCTTATGGAAATACAGCAATAGACTGGCTTCTCCACACATCTGTGTAATCACTTGTCAGCTGATTTATGATGAATAATTCTATAGTCTGATTTTTACTCTAATATTGGCGTATGAAGGAGGCTCCTTTTTCCTTTTATATTATCCTTGAAATGCAAAATTTCCAAAAACCTTGTATATACGTCAACGCGCAATTTAAAAAGGAACATACCTGTCAAAATTTCATGAAAATCTATTACCGCGTTTCGCCGTAAATGCGCAACATATAAACATTTAAACATTTAAACATTTAAACATGTTGTTGTTGTTGTTTCTTAGCACTACAGCCCTGGGTGGGCCTTGGCTTCCTCCGTCACTCGCCTCCACTCGTTCCGGTCATTCGCCATCCACGAATCCCCATTCTATTCAGATCTCCTTCGACATCCTGCAGCCACCTTCTCCTGGGTCTCCCTCTTCTTCTTACTTGGAAAACATTTAAACATACTAACATTCAAACATTAAGAGAAATGCCAAACTGTCGACTCGAATCTTAGACCTCACTCCGCTCGGTCAATAAACATAAATACATACAGATAAATGCAAAACCGTCGACTTGAATCTTATACCTCACTTCGCTCGGTCAATAAAAAACAGTAGTAAACGGTAACGAATTGATGGAGCCTTATTAGATGATGAAGAATTAATTAGTAAATGTAATAAATTATATTCATGTGAATGACATTTAAATCATAAGAGTTAGCAATTTTATAATTTAAAAAATCTTCTACAACTAATGTTTCATAGTTATCATAAACAAAAATATCTCATACAAGTACAAACTGCATTGAAAACTCAAATAGTATTCAATCTAGCAACCTTGCAAAGTTAAAACTGTGTCACTATATTATAGTGAAACAGTAATATAGTGACACAGTTTTAACTGTGTCACTATAATTATAGTGAAACAGTAATATAGTGGCACAGTTTTAACTGTGTCACTATAATTATAGTGAAACAGTAATATAGTGACACAGTTTTAACTGTGTCACTATAATTATAGTGAAACAGTAATATAGTGGCACAGTTTTAACTGTGTCACTATAATTATAGTGAAACAGTAATATAGTGGCACAGTTTTAACTGTGTCACTATAATTATAGTGAAACAGTAATATAGTGACACAGTTTTAACTGTGTCACTATAATTATAGTGAAACAGTAATATAGTGGCACAGTTTTAACTGTGTCACTATAATTATAGTGAAACAGTAATATAGTGACACAGTTTTAACTGTGCAAGGTTGCTAGATTGAATATTATTTGAGTTTAATATTATTATAGTGTAGGTACTGTAGTATTTGCCTAATTAGGACCTGATGCCAAGTCTAGACTCAAAGCACAAAGGCACATAGAAGGGACACGAAAGTTTCCAGAGGTCAGGCCTTCTGAATACACTACCTTATATAGTTTATAGTTGGTAAGTTCATTAAGCGGTGGCAATAGTTCACTTACTAATTTGGTTCATTGGGGTGAATTGAGGTAATAAATGAGAGAGCCTTTGATTCATCAACCATGAGATGGTGAACTTATAATTTTGTGAATGATCACTAGTTGATTCAATTTGCAGGTAATGAAAATGATACTGACTGATGAAAATGTTACGAACTTAACTAGTGATCACTAATAGAACATTTCTAATTGATTAGTTTCGTCTTCGGCTTGGAAGAGTTATTCTGAGCATCCAGGTAAAGTTTTTTGGCAAATAAATTTCAAATTTCAAAGCAATAATCACCAGCAATAAATAATTGGTGAACCAAACTGTGGCATCCTCTCCGAGGATGTAATCAGGAATTGTAATCCTGATTCTCACTTTAAACTGATGAAAATCATGTCTATTTCAAAAATGTTCCTGTATATTAAAGCTGTGCAAAGGCTAAAAATAAACTTTCTACTGATGATATTTTTCGAAGATTTGTCTATTTCAAAAATGTTCCTGCATATTAAAGCTGTGCAAAGGCTAAACATAAACTTTCTACTGATTATATTTTTCAAAGATTTTCGATTTGTATATCTTCAAGCTATCAAAATGAAAAACGTTTCTCAGGAAAACATTTTTTTCCCGATCATTACTTTTTGAGATATGAGCGCCTAAAGTATAATTTTTTCTGACAGAACATTTCAAAATTGGTAGGAGATGAATCCATGAGATTTATGAGATAAATTCTTCATGGTATAGTTGTTTGAATAGAACCACAATTTTCTGAGATTATCAATTTACTATGAATGACAAAAAAACTTTTAGTTGAGTTATTTTTGGTCATTTTTAGTAAATTGAATAACTTCCTCAAAAATTAATATGTACAATTTTTTTCGTTTTATTCAATCAGCAATACCATGAAAAATTTATCCTCTAAATCTCATGGATTTATCTCCTACCGAATTTGAAATGTCCTGTCAGAAAAATTTAAACTTTAGGCGCTCATATCTCAGAAAGTAATGATTAGAAAAATTGTTTTCCTGAGAAAACTTTTTCATTTTGATAGCTTGACGATATACAAATCGAAAAACTTTGAAAAATATCATCAGAAGAAATTTCTTTTTTAGCTTTTGCACAGCCTAAATGTAAAAAAATAGTATTTTATGAACAGTGATTAAGGTCTTATTCAAACCTGGAACATGTTTTTCTTATAAAAAATCATAACAGCTCGGACAAATTAATGTAAATTGGGCTTAGAATAATGTTTTGTAAAATTAAATTCCAGAATCATGCCATCAATATATAAGGTTATGAAGACGAACAATCACATGGGATAATAAATTAGAATATTTGGAAAATTGCAAAATAGTACAACTAGACATTGGCTGATAAGAGTATCTACAAGCAGAACTAAGAAATCAATCAAGCGTTCCATGAAGGTTTTCTCCAGTATGACATTCGTTTGTGAATCAAGAGCCGCATTACACAGATCATTGATTCATTTCAGATTTTTTTTCTAATTTATTAGCCAACAGCAATTAAACAATATTGCATTTGATGGCCTTCACTGGATTCGAGGGAGACGTTTCTTAATTACTCGTTACTGTTTTGCGAAAGGATGTTGAAAAACGTGGATAATCGATTTTCCAATGGCTCTACCGGTATGGCAGAGCTGATTGGGAATAGTACGGTAACGTCCAATCAATGCTGTTGTCCTTCAATCATAAGTGCAAAACACAACTGATTAAATGTATGTTTTAACGACACCGTAATAATAACAACTAGTTTTCATACAGTTTATTAAAGCAGTGCAGTTTATTCCCCCTGTTTCTATGGGAATGCTTTTATAGTGCAATTACAGAGAATTTGCAGATTGTTCAAAGATGACTCCAGAGAATGAAGACGGATGATTTAAATGTAAAACAATATACAAGTAATTGATGGAAATTTATCAATTCAAAGGATGGGTAGTATGTGACAATGACTTATATCATAGAGGAATAATAGCTTAAGTAGATATCCCATGGTATATGGCGTTTATGTCGCAACTTTTACTGTTATCTCAAGCCGATTACTGTCGATTATTGTCGATTTTTACTGTTTTGGCCGGGTGAGATTGTATGAACGGCAAAATATGATACTGCCAGCGTTCACATAGCTTTATGGGAAAGATCTACGTTGACTATCGGCTTGAGATAACAGAAAATGTTACGACATAAACACCCTATACCATGGGATATCTACTTATGCTATCGTTTCTCTATGCTCATATCTAGTATTCTTTATCTAGTAGTAGATTGGTACTCATTATAATTATTCATATTAACTAGAAGGACTGAGAAATTGCCAAAAACCACAGATTTTTATTGAAAGTAGAAAGACCGGTTTCGGTTGTTACGCCATTGTCAATCTCTGATAAACTAAACTGAATACAAGAGCAGCAGAACTTATACTATTGGGCGAGTACTGCTATTGGTCAAGGACATGAACGCCTGCCATTGGCCCAGCTAGACACTCTCCTCCCACTTAAGGTGCATATCATAGAAACGTCACAAAATGGCGGTTTAAGCAACTAACTCGCCATGATAAGTCGGAGTGAGAGGAGACTGTCTAGCTGGGCCAATGGCAGGCGTTCATGCCCTTGACCAATAGCAGTACTCGTCCTCTAGTGTAAATTCTGCTGCTCTTGTATTTAGTTTTAGTTTATCAGGATTGAAAACTTGTACGATAATTTTCTATCCAATTCTATTGGCCTTACTACTCCATAATAAATAGATGTTAGCCGTTAGTTATATATTTATCATATTGTAGTATAGAAAGTAAGTCAGTAGCAATTGAATGAAAAATACTAAGCAATTGTCAAAAAACCACTGATTTATTGATAATTAGAAAGACCGGTTTCTAAAGACCGAAACCGGTCTTTCTAATTATCAATAAATCAGTGGTTTTTTGACAATTTCTTAGTCTTTTTCATTCAATATGAATAATTACAACAATATCAACTTCTCAACTACACAAAAAGTCAGTAGCAATTCGTGCATACTCGCGCCTCGACCACGCGTATTTCACTCTCCATCAGCTGATGCTATGCTTCTAATGAAATAAATTGAAGTGCACCAGAAAACATAATTATATTATTCAAGTTTGAGATTTGAAATGATAAGAACTATTTACCACCAATCTGAAGATGGTAGTAGCCTATAGCTGCTTGTTGTCAATGCTTATTATACTGTATCCTACAGTTTCTATGCAAAATATCGGGGACCGAGCTTCGCTCTGGAGTACAAAAGCGTAAAGAAATTATTAAAAAAGAAGAAATTATAATAAATATTTATAGTTCATACAGAAATGTTCTATCTAATCACAGTGAATTGAGATTAATTCCCAGAGGAATGCAAAAATTTACCTCACAAAGGCCTGGTTGCACGAAAGCCGGTTAAATTTTAATCCTGATCAATTTCACGTGAACCAAATCAGAGAAGACCATTTCAAAAAGATGGCTCTACTGGAACTAAACAGGATTAAAAATAACTCGGCTTTTTTGCAACCGGCACTAAGTACCTGATTGAATGATTACAAAAGTTAAACAGCTGAGTCATAATTTTGACACAGTCTCACACACGGTATTTAGATGAAATATAAAACTTCTTCTATATACCGTGGTCTCACACACATGAACTCGCTCACTCACTTTCATCATCAACAGACGACGAAATAATTATCAGCTGTTTTCCCAAGGATGAATAATAATTATCCTTTTAATGTCCTTCAGCGAGTTTTCCCAGTAATGAGACCTAGTGCAATCGAATTTTCACATCATAAACCTACTATGTTCCAAATCTCGTGCAAATCGTAAGACCCGTTTTCGAGATCCATTGGACATACATAACCAGATATCCAGATAACAATATCATAGAGAAACAAATAGCGTAAGTAGATATCCCATGGTATAGGGCGTTTATGTCGCATCTTTTACTGTTATCTCGAGCCGATTACTGTAGATTATTGTCGATTTTTACTGTTTTGACAGGGTAAGAGTGTATAAACGGCACAATATGAGAGACTACCAGCGTCATAGAGCTTCACGGGAAAGAACTGCGTGGACTAAAGGCTTGAGATAACAGTAAAAGTTACGACATAAACGCCCTATATCATGGGATATCTACTTATGCTATTGTTTCTCTATGACAATATACAGAAATTGCTCGCTCAATATAATAGGATAGCTTCAGCTGATGAAAAGTGAATTCTGTACGCACCTTGAAAGGTTTTAGATAATAAGTATCTTTAATAGTTTTCAAAGGACTATTTTAAGGATCAACCTTCACTAAAACCAACTATCAACTTTTTCGATGTCAGTCTATCTCTCCTCGTTCCTGTGGGTGTTATATCCCTGATGTACTGGAAAATAAATAGGACGAAAACGAAGACGCCAGGCTAGTAAGCCGGGGCTTAGAGGATACGTGACAAACCTGTAGATCCGGTCTAGGTCGACATAAAGTCTTAAGACAAAACTTGACTTTTGGCAGGAGGGAAAAGGGCAGACTGCAGACGAGGAAGGAAGTAATGCAGTGCAGTACAGCAAGGAAGGACAAGAATGTCATGCACTGGCTTTCGGTGACTGGGATCGATAAGGCCCCCCTGTGGGCACTGGGGCACTGGGCTGCCCCCTCCACCCTTCCCACACATGCCCCCCCACAACCACCACCCAGCCTATCATCACCCAACAACAATCTCATCGCACAATCGACCATTGATAACACGATAATACAAACTCACTTTCTTCGCTGAATCAAACTCCAATTTTCAACTATAATATCGGAAAGTGTTCTATTTTCTTCCCTCATTCTCTTCTCTCCCTTTGATTTCTATACTGAATATATTCAGTTACCTCCCTATTGAAACCAATGTTCTCTTTTGAAGTAATCAATCAAATTTGATTCTTTTTAAAAAAAATTGAGTAGTTAAATTCAGCCTTACAGTTGAACTCCACAAGTAGGTCTTAAGTGTTTTGTTTGCCTCCCTGATTCTCTGCTATCCCTATGATTTCTATGCTGAATATATTCAGTTATCTCCCTATCAAAACCAACGTTCTTTTTGGAAATAATCAATCAAAATGATCCTTTTGAACAAAATGAGTATTAAAATTCAGTCTGACAGTTGAACTCCACAAGTACCTAGGTCTGAAGTGTTTGTTCTCTTTTCTTCCCTGATTTTCTTCTCTCCCTTTGATTTCTATGCTGAATATATTAAGTTATCTCCCTATCAAAACCAATGTTCTCTTTGGAAGTAAACAATCAAATTTGATCCTTTTGAACAAGAATGAGTAGTTAAATTCAGCCTTACAGTTGAACTCCACAAGTAGGTCTTAAGTGTTATGTTTGCCTCCCTGATTCTCTTCTATATCTTTGGTTTCTATGCTGAATATATTCAGTTATCTCCCTATCGAAACTAATGTTCTCTTTGGAAGTAATCAAATTTGATCTTTTTAAACAATAATGAGTATTAAAATTCAGCCTTACAGTTGAACTCCACTAGTAGGTCTTGAGTGTTCTGTTTGCCTCCCTGATTTTATTATATCCCTATGATTTCTATATACTGAATATATTCAGTTATCTCCCTATTGAAACCTAATTGAAATCTTTGGAAGTAGTCAATCAAATTTGATTCTTTTTAAACAAAAATGAGTAGTTAAATTCAGCCTTTCAGTTGAACTCCAAAAGTAGGGTTTAAGTGTTATGTTGCCTCTCTGATTCTCTTCCATCCCTATGATTTCTGAATATGTATATTCAGTTATATCACTATCGAAACCAATGTTCTCTTTGGAATTAATCAATCAGATTGACTAACTGGTGTGCGCCTAGCCTAATCAGTGTGAGTTGCATCATAAGCAACAATGTAGAGTATTGTGACTAAACGTGTCTGATCCTGTCTTGTCTTGACTAACGGCCAGCCTTCAACTCCATAAGTAGGTATAAATACAGTGTAGCCTGCACTGAATCAAGTTAACATGATAACAATATTGTCAAAAGTTTAAATATTATCAAATCATCACCAACAGGTCACTCCCGTGTTATCGGATGGGCTAGTTAAACTGTCGGTTCCGGCTGAAGTATGACAGTCGCAAGGCCCATTGAAGGCTTAAATTATGCTATATTCGTAAATACTCGTATATTCAGGCGAGGTGGAGCTTCCGTCCCCACCAATAAAAGCCAAACGATTATTATTATTATTAACAATATTGGTGTTTCTCAAATTGCATAGAATGAATAATTCAATGTTTTCAAGGTGACAGAAAAATGGAAGACAGGGTGAAAGATTCACCAATGAAAGATATTACGAGATGTACCAGTCATGGACTACACCTTATAGACTCACCACCTCTACAGATGGAAATAGATTGGAAGTTGCATTGTTGCTAATTAATGAATAATAATTATTAAACGAAAATCCCAATTAAATTACAATTTACAGCATTTAATAGGGATTTTCGTTCAATAAAAATTATTCACCATCTCTTATCAATGTTGATGGATGTGTGAATGTGTACCTCAGAAGTTCGGTTGGGTTTTTAAATCCTATTATATTAAGCGAGCAATTTCTGTATATATTTTCATATTTGTTTATTCATATTTATGTACAACGAATCTCGAAAACGGCTCTAACGATTTTCACGAAATTTGGAACATAGTAGGTTAATGATATAAAAATTCTATTGAACTACTAAGTCTCATCCCTGGGAAAACTCGCTAAACGACATTAAAAGGATAATTCCTCCTTGGAAAAACAGCTGAGACTTTCGTCGTCTGTGGATAATAAAAAAGTGAGTGAGAGTGCGTCTGTGGAAAGTCAAAATATCTCATCCCCGAAATTCATAAACTGACGTATAGCCAGCTGTAAAATATAAACACGATCATTTTAGAGAACTGTGTTCTGTTTATCAATAAATAAAAATCTGGTGTGGTGCACTCACACAACTTTCCTTGCCGTTTTGCCGTTAAGAAAATCGATCAAATGACGCTAGTGTTCCCGCGCATCAAGTTTACTTAATAACTGAGCCAGCTGGTGACAGGACAATAGCGCTGCAGACACACGAAGTCTGCTATCTCTTCATAGTGAATGATTTAATAGAATCAACATTCGCCAACAGTTTGCAATTATTAAATAATCTTATTTTCTCTAATTTCAAGCTTATTTTCAATTTTAGGTGAAAATGCTACTGAACATCAATTGTAGAGATTTTTATGCTCAATCTTTTCCACTTAGAATTTTTTGTTTAAATTGTATATGAAGGCTGATAATTGAGAATCTAAAATCAAACTTTGCATAGATGGTGCAGTGCTCCTGAAATTTTTACAGATATGAGACTTGTGGCAGTTGATAGAGCTTATCAATGACTTTTCTAGGTATGAATTTGATAAGAATCGTTGGAGCCGTTTTCGAGAAAATCGCGAAAAACCCTTTTTTTGACAACATTTTTGTCATTTTAGCTGCCATCTTGGATTGCATTTGATCGAAATTGTTCGTGTCGGATCCTTATAGTGTAAGGACCTTAAGTTCCAAATTTCAAGTCATTCCGTTGATTGGGAGATGAGATATCGTGTACACAGACGCACATACACTCATACACTCATACACACACACACACACACACACACACACACACACACACACACACACACACACACACACACACACACACACACATACAGACCAATATCTACACTTTTTTGGACTCAGGGGACCTTGAAACGTATAGAAATTTAGAAATTGGGGTACCTTAATTTTTTTCGGAAAGCAATACTTTCCTTACCTATGTTAATAGGGTAAGGAAAGTAAAAAAATGAGCAAAGCTCGGTGCCCCGATATTTATTATTAAACGAAAATCCAATAAAATTACATTTACAGCATTTGATTGGGATTTTCGTTCAATAATAATTATTCACCACCTGTTATCAATGTTGATGAATGTGTGAATGTGTACCTCAAAAGTTAGGTTGGGTTTTGAAATGTAAGTAAATAGAACAGTTATTGAAGAATGTAGGTACGGGGTATAGTAGTTCTGAATACTTCTTTTTTGAAATCAGGAATCGCCTCAGACTTCCAGCATCCGATTGGCGATAATTAACATGAGAACATCCAGCTGTTCTTCCCCCACTACTACCGCAATCCTTCCTTCACCACAATTCTTTTTCTATTTCAACTTACTGCGGCCATTTCACCTCTTCTTCAAAGCAGTAAAAACAAAGCGCGTTTCCAGCTTCATTCATTCTGTTTGTGTTGGAAACGGTGACTTTGATGGCGCGCTTTTATTTTTAGTCTAGTGCCGCGAACAAGTAGTGAGCTCTTCGAAGTCGTCTATTTCAATTTGGACGTCTCATCCATTCAAACATTTATTAGTTATTTCTCGCGCGCGGTGCGTTGCGTCGTACGCTCCTCTCCGCTTCGCAGCGTTATGCAAATCGCATCTTGATGAGTTGAGCGCTTCTACGATGATTTATTTATTCTTTGTAGCTTGGTAATGAATAATTCAGCGTGCTTGGTAGTAGCAGTCATTGCCAACGCCGTCCAGAGCTCGCAATATACAGCTGCTTTTTAATTGCTGTTGAATAACTAGTACAATGTAAACCTTGTTACTGTTCACCTTCCTCGATAATTACGCTACGTCTCTCTCTCTCTCTCTCGAATATTATGCGTAGAACTCTTTGTTTTCAAGTGCTTATCTACAGGTACAGGTAGAGGTACACTTGATTCAAGGCGCATTTTACGCTACTCGTCCTTGGTGTCATCCTTGCTAATTCATAAGTTGTCTCTTCATTAATTGATCTGTCTCCAATAAATTCGTAGTTTTCTCTCTGGTAACAACCACTGGACTCAATTGGTCTCAAACCTATAATAGTCGCAGATGGAATTAAATAGAGAATTGTGGCAGTTGATAGAGCTTATCAATGACTTTTCTAGGTATGAATTTGATAAGAATCGTTGGAGCCGTTTTCGAGAAAATCGCGAAAAACCCTTTTTTTGACAACATTTTTGTCATTTTAGCTGCCATCTTGGATTGCATTTGATCGAAATTGTTCGTGTCGGATCCTTATAGTGTAAGGACCTTAAGTTCCAAATTTCAAGTCATTCCGTTGATTGGGAGATGAGATATCGTGTACACAGACGCACATACACTCATACACTCATACACACACACACACACACACACCACACACACACACACACCACACACACACACACACACACACACACAACACACACACATACAGACCAATATCTACACTTTTTTGGACTCAGGGGACCTTGAAACGTATAGAAATTTAGAAATTGGGGTACCTTAATTTTTTTCGGAAAGCAATACTTTCCTTACCTATGTTAATAGGGTAAGGAAAGTAAAAATAATGAGCAAAGCTCGGTGCCCCGATATTTATTATTAAACGAAAATCCCAATAAAATTACAATTTACAGCATTTGATTGGGATTTTCGTTCAATAATAATTATTCACCACCTGTTATCAATGTTGATGAATGTGTGAATGTGTACCTCAAAAGTTAGGTTGGGTTTTGAAATGTAAGTAAATAGAACAGTTATTGAAAGAATGTAGGTACGGGGTATAGTAGTTCTGAATACTTCTTTTTTGAAATCAGGAATCGTCTCAGACTTCCAGCGTCCGATTGGCGATAATTAACATGAGAACATCCAGCTGTTCTTCCCCCACTACTACCGCAATCCTTCCTTCACCACAATTCTTTTTCTATTTCAACTTACTGCGGCCATTTCACCTCTTCTTCAAAGCAGTAAAAACAAAGCGCGTTTCCAGCTTCATTCATTCTGTTTGTGTTGGAAACGGTGACTTTGATGGCGCGCTTTTATTTTTAGTCTAGTGCCGCGAACAAGTAGTGAGCTCTTCGAAGTCGTCTATTTCAATTTGGACGTCTCATCCATTCAAACATTTATTAGTTATTTCTCGCGCGCGGTGCGTTGCGTCGTACGCTCCTCACCGCTTCGCAGCGTTATGCAAATCGCATCTTGATGAGTTGAGCGCTTCTACGATGATTTATTATTCTTTGTAGCTTGGTAATGAATAATTCAGCGTGCTTGGTAGTAGCAGTCATTGCCAACGCCGTCCAGAGCTCGCAATATACAGCTGCTTTTTAATTGCTGTTGAATAACTAGTACAATGTAAACCTTGTTACTGTTCACCTTCCTCGATAATTACGCTACGTCTCTCTCTCTCTCTCGAATATTATGCGTACAACTCTTTGTTTTCAAGTGCTTATCTACAGGTACAGGTAGAGGTACACTTGATTCAAGGCGCATTTTACGCTACTCGTCCTTGGTGTCATCCTTGCTAATTCATAAGTTGTCTTAATTGATCTGTCTCCAAATGAATTCGTAGTTTTCTCTCTGGTAACAACCACTGGACTCAATTGGTCTCAAACCTATAATAGTCGCAGATGGAATTAAATAGAGAATGCATTTATTCAAATGCTAATTAATATATAATTATTATTTAACGAAAATCCTAAATAAATGCTGCAAATCACCCCGAAGACCTCTGCGCTGCAGACATTGACAACAGGGCTAACAGCTAGATGGAAATTCGATGAGAACTACTATCCAAAAATTAGTTGCCAGCCCGGGAATCGAACCCGGTACCTCCCAATCCTTGGATTGACAACAGGGCTTACAGCTAGATGGAAATTCGATGAGAACTACTATCCAAAAATTAGTTGCCAGCCCGGGAATCGAACCCGGTACCTCCCAATCCTAATAATATAATTTTCCTCCCAATCCTTGGATCCAAGGATTGGGAGGTACCGGGTTCGATTCCCGGGCTGGCAACTAATTTTTGGATAGTAGTTCTCATCGAATTTCCATCTAGCTGTTAGCCCTGTTGTCAATGTCTGCAGTCGCAGAGATCTTCGGGGTGATTTGCAGCATTTATTTAGGATATCGTTAAATAGTAATTTCTATAATAGTCGAGTCAATATAGACATAAAAAAGGGGGTGTGCTCGCAATTTATATTGCAGTTCTGATTTTTCAATATATTATTTGGGTACATAAGAGAAGTCCAGAAACAATTTCTTCATGCAAAATTTCCTTGTGCTAGATACAGGGTGGCCCAAAAAACCTCGTTTATTCGGCTCATTTTACAGTTTTCAGCTATTTCTGCCAAATCTCGTAATCGGACAGAAAAATTTGTTCACGCCTTTTTTTTAGATTATGAAATTCTGAATTAAATGAGATCATTCGGAACTCTCTATCTCCTATGAGTACTGAGTTATGATTTTTCAGAAATGAGTGAAATTTTAAAAAAAATCAATTTTGAGGATTTTAGTTTTTGATCAACGATATCTTCAGATTGTTACCATTTAGATGTATAATTTAAAATCCCTCTTGGCGTATTTTTGTGCTCTACAATCTGAGATCAGGTAGAGCGCTCTATCTCATATAGATTTCCAGGTACACCTGACAACAATGCTCCTTTTATTGTGAAAAACACCTAATTTTCAGCTTCAACCATCATCACCAACTATATTGGCCTCACATTGATATTTCGTACAATGACAAGTTCATGAGATTATGTTCTATGAGAATCACCCGTTAGATGCACTTCATTTCAGTATTTCCTAGTGGAGAGGTGCGCTTAAGGACACCTCAAGGATCAAAATTTCAAAACACTTATAACTTTTGACACAATGCTCATTTCATTCAGAATTTCATAATCCAAAAAAAAGGCGAGAGCAAATTTTTCTGTCCGATTACGAGATTTGGCAGAAATAGCTGAAAACTGTAAAATGAGCCGAAAAAACAAGGTTTTTGGGCCACTCTGTATCTAGCAAAAGGAAATTTTGCATGAAGAAATTGGTTCTGGACTTCTCTTACGTACCCAAATAATATATTGAAAAATCAGAACTACAATATAAATTGCAAGCACACCCCCTTTTTTATGTCTATATTGACTCGACTATTATAGAAATTATTATTTAACGATATCCTAAATAAATGCTGCAAATCACCCCGAAGACCTCTGCACTGCAGACAAATCAGAAAAATCAGAACTACAATATAAATTGCAAGCACACCCCCTTTTTTATGTCTATATTGACTCGACTATTATAGAAATTATTATTATTATGTACCCAGATAATATATTGAAAAACCAGAACTACAATATGAATTGCATGCACCAATGTATATAGTGACTGGAGCGTTGATAGGAAATGACTATTCGATTCCTCCAATCAAATAATTTAAACTATTCATTATAATGAAATATTTAATAACTAAAATGATAATAAAATAGCCTATAAATTTGAGTGTTGATAGGAAAAGACATTGGGTAATACGGCAAGACCGAAAATCCAGAAGGATCTTTCTGCCGATAAAGCCATAAGAATTAACCTTCCGGTAGTTGCGCCCTATTCAATCACACGAGCAGGCGCGTATTGTAATTTTTACAACATCCAATTTTCCAAGTGTTATGTACTCTGTTTACTGTCAAAACATATTAATTAAATGTATAATTACTATTCCCTTCTCATTGGATTATTTAACGCCTATAAACATTTGATTGATTACCATTTCGTAGCCCAAAAAGGTACACCAAGCAAAGCCATCAATTCTGTATTATTGGATCGTTTACAGTCCCCGTATACAGTCTTTCCCTATCATACTTATGCACTGTCGCGACTGAATGGCATCTAAATACTTAACCATTGCTCGGTTGATACTGCAACTCAGTGGAGTGATGGGGAGGAAGTTTTAGAACGAATAGGTGACTCATTCACTGACACCTCCGCATTCAATAGTTTTGTGCAGCAAAAAACTGACACTGTTGCACTTTTTACAACGGCGCGACTGCCGGAAGGGAAATAATAATTGGTCTCCACGGATCTAGGTTATCATCGAACTACTGCACAATCAATTACTATGTGTAAGAGTATGGTGATACAAATTAATTCAAATAAGATTCCGGAACAAAATATTCCAATTGGGATCGAGAAGTTGAATCTACTATTTGTTGTTCTTTTTTTTTTAAATACAAATTCAGCTCAATTAAATCTGTAACAGTAGAAACATTAAAATTTAATATTTAACTTGAAACGTTAATATGATAATTGAACGTTTCGTTGTTATAGAGGTGCTTATACTCTATTGGGAAAATCTATCTTGTAAAAGACATACCCTTGGGGCCAAATAATCACTCTACCTCTCAAGGTGGGTTCATCGCTTGTTGTATAATGGGCTTTTCTGGCTGCTAGCTGTTTTGGAGTTTAGTGCTACGACGGATGTAGATTATGGGGCTAATTGATTGTTATTTTGCGAGAAGTAAGCTAAAGCTTCTTGTTTTCTTGTAGCCATTACCTTCAAGCGAGTACGGGCTTCGAAAGTAATTAAGTCATGTAGAAAGAGAAATTGAACAATCTAGATGCTTCTAATACAAAACTGTATTCAAAGACCCGCTGAGTAGAGCGGTAGTGAAGTACGTCTTACCTGCAGTTTTAATATTGAATGTCACCTCAAGTTTTCCAAGGTCCATTCAAAACATGATTTTCTGTATAATCACATCTGAATTATTGATTATTGATACTCATCATTTCCACCCCTTCACTGAATTATCTTCCATTCCCAATAATAATTTATATTTTTTTCTCACCATATAGTATTCAGGATTTTTTTTTCCAATTAAGAATTGATATCACAAACAAGATTTACCATTATCATTT
This sequence comes from Nilaparvata lugens, assembly GCF_014356525.2. Lineage (NCBI taxonomy): Eukaryota > Metazoa > Arthropoda > Insecta > Hemiptera > Delphacidae > Nilaparvata > Nilaparvata lugens. The sequence continues at coordinate 9,421,961 of NC_052506.1, forward strand.
TAATCCTATTACAATCAATTGTGTATCTGTTTATACAGGGTGCTTCAGAAGTAGTGTCGAACATTTCAGGGTATTGTTCCTGGATGATAGGAGACTACAAATGTCGTATTTGAAGTGTCCAAATCTCAGCGGTTATCCTAAAAGCTGCCATTTTGTTTTTTCACTCATTAATTTTTATCTCAAGAACGAAATGTTATATTGATCTGAATTTTTGACATGAATATTCATGCTATGAAGACTCAGCTATAAAAAAATTAAATGAAGAATGTTTGATGTAAAATTTTAAAATGGCGGCCAACTTTTTTATTTTTGATGTCGAATTCCACGAAAACCATTCACTTTACAGAAAATTTACAAGAGACAAAAAAGTTAGCAAATTTTATCAAGATTTCAAGGATACCTTATTCATTAAGATTGGTCAAAGAGTAACAGAGAGATTAATTCTTTTCGTACAATCATACTTTTACAAGACAAACAAGATCATCTGAAAAATATTGTAAAATCAGTTGTATGTCCATATGAAATCATACCGAGTTTCAAAGTTTCATCTTAAATACAATTAGAATTAAAAATTTATATTTATAATTTAGACATCATTAATATTGATGTCTAAATGGTGAAAAGTGGTCATGCATGGAGTACGTTATGCAAACATTTATAGTATGTCATATTCATGCCAAATTTCAGATCAATACAACATTTCGTTCTTTAGATAAAAATTTCTAAGTGAAAAAACAAAATGGCAGCTTTAAGGATAAACGCTGATTTTTGGACACTCCAAATACGACATTTGTAGTCTCCTATCATCCAGGAACAATACCCTAGAATGTTCCACACTACTTCTGAAACACTCTGTATATTACAAGTTGTGATTAATTGAAGAGTCTCTTGTTAGGACGTCTACTATTTTCATGAAGAATCCTGTAATACTGGTATTACACTTCAGTTTATTTTTGTTATTTTGGTCATTTTTTCTTCTCAAAAGCTGCCGATTCATGGTCCGGAAGTGAGAAATTATGCTACCAGTCTTCCTTTCAGTTATAATTTTCGCTCTCTTCAGAGCCTTTTCACGGATTTATGGCTTGAAAGTGAAAGGTATTCTCGATTGTTTGCCAGTGGATCATCAAGTCTAATCTTTATTGTATTGATGGGGCCGTTTAAACCTTGCATAACGGGCTAGTTATGAACTTTCAACAAGTAAATAATTTATATATTGCTTTAGAATAGAGTGATGTACTCGATATTACAAATCGTATTGTTTAGAATCTATTTGATAATAATTTTATATTTAATAACTGGGTTATTCACTTACTCGTATTTTTGTTCATTCATAAGCTTTATTTCCAATTTGGCTTAGCTCTTCACATTATTATATTGTTTGTGTTTTATTCAGTATTCAATAAAGACGAGCTTGAAGAGAAATTCTTCATCCCTTAAATTAAAGGAACCTCTACTTGATCAACTACAATCAACTCATTTCAACTTATTATATTCCTCTCTGTTTGTTTAATTTTCAAATTTCTTTATTGAATTTCTCACATAATTTTGAATTCATCTCAATTTTTCCTCACGTCTACCCACTTTTATACAATCAAATTATTGTCACATGAATTATTTTTCCTTCAGAAAGTTACTGATTGATAATCCTCGTTCCAGATTAAAGCTCCAATTGGCAAGTGTGATATTAGATTATAGAGTATTGACATAATTGGAGTACATATTCTCTGAAGTGTAATTTGATCTGATCCCCCAGTAGAAATAGATTCAAGTAGATTATTGTTGATCAAAAAGTTTCTGAAAATATCAATTTTTAAAATAGTTATTCAATTTACCAAAAATAACTTTTAGTCAAGTTATTTCTGGTAAATTGAATAACTTTTTCAAAAATTGATATTTTCAGAAACTTTTTGTTTTAATAGATCAATTTGTTTAATACCATGAAGAAAATCCATCCTCTGAATCTCATGGATTTATATCTTACCGAATTTGAAATGTTCTGTCCCAAAAATTCAAACTTCAGGCGCTCATATCTCATAAAGTAATGATCAGACAAAAAATGTTTTTCTGAGAAAACTTTTTCATTTTGATAGCTTGATGATATACTAATCGAGAAACTTTGAAAAATATCACGAATAAAACGTTTTTTTAGCCTTTGCACAGCCTTAACCGGCTTACATTTTTCACCAATACTAATAATCTAAAGTAGCTAAAGATTCATTCTATGGGATGTCCAGTTCTGTTTCTTGTAACGTATGAATATGATTTTCTTCATTCCATTAAATAATATTTTAGTACTTTTCAAATGCGTTCATTTCAACTTCTCATAACAAACCATAATCTATTATGTGTGTGTTTTGAATTTTCCAAGGAGGGTACATTATATAAGAACAAGACAGCATTAACTATAGTGAGGTCCACGTTATAATGACAGTGGATGAAGATAGAAGAATAGCGATGCCGATTCTCTGCATTAATTAATTATATTTCCACACTGTCAAAAACATAATTGGCATCGTTGTGGACCTAGAAAAGGATAGTACCACCGGCTTTGTCGAATGATTGACAAGGATACCAAAACCAAAGTTGATCAAATACTGTCATTATAACATGGACCTCAATATAGGTGCATGCACAACTGTGTGAGGAAATAAGAATTCTATAACAAAACCTGATATAGTAAGAAGACGTGCTCTTAATCCAGGACATAGAATAAAATAATCGTATAAGTTTTCTCTGTTCTAGCATTAGGATCAAACTTGAACTCTATTGATTGTGATTTTCAAATTTGTTTATAAGTACTAAATGATTTCCCTCTTCAACATAGATTGAAAGTTTGTAAATAGACAAACCTTTATAGAACTAGTTTAGTCCTTGATAACTGGTTATTGAGTCCTTCATAATAATAGGTCATTAATTAATAACTCTATTAGGTAATATCAATGAAATAAAAACTATTATATTAATTGGATTAATCCAAATTTTTTTTTAATATTATTTGAAATTTCAGTTGCCCTAATTCAAGCTTATGTATTTTCTATTTTAATAACCATATATTCAGAAGTACTATTAGATTATTTTCAGTGCACTATTGATGACGTCGGAAGTCGAAACAAAAGTGCAGAAGTCGATGTAAACTGAAATGAGTCAAACGAAATGAGTTTCACGCCACATGTTGCATGTTCGAGTTATCTGCCAGCTTTTAGAAAAGCAGACTATTGTGTTGACTGTCAAACTGATAGCAGGATATCACACAGGAGAATATAATCTGGAATGCAGTGGAGTGGGGAGCAGAAAATAGAAGATTGCACTCCAACGAAATGCCCTGAAGCGTACATCGAATATACTGGACATGGGAAATCTGAACTGTCAGTAACTAAATTCTGAAATAATGCTATGCCTCAAGTTGGAACAGAAGTTTACAGATCTAGTTCAAAATTCACGACGTGCAACTTTCAGGTGAACACGTTCAACTGTATAAGTATATCGGTTATCGGGGAAATAAAAGAGTTAGAACATTTCCTTTCCAAGTAAAACTATACTGTAACGTACACTGTACAGTTTACTGATGAGTAGAATGTCATCAGCACCTATCGACTAATTAACAAGGGAGGATTCCAGACATCAAGTAAAACTATACTGTAACGTACACTGTACAGTTTACTGATGAGTAGAATGTCATCAGCACCTATCGACTAATTAACAAGGGAGGATTCCAGACATAGAGTACTATCCATTTGAATCAGTTGATAAGAGAGAATAGAATAGAATAGAATAGAATAAATAGAATAGAATAGAATAGAAACGAATAGAATAGAATAGAATAGAATAGAATAGATAGAATAGATAGAATAGAATAGAATAGAATAGAATAGAATAGAATAGAATAGAATAGAATAGAATAGAATAGAATAGAATAGAATAGAATAGAATAGAATAGAATAGAATAGAATAGAATAGAAAAGAATAGAAAAGAATAGAATAGAATAGAATAGAATAGCTACCTTTAATTTTACCTAGGAGAACGGAGTTAGGACGCAGAGAGGGAGATTTGGAAAAGATTTATGGATCTAATTTATTTTAGTTGGAACTTTCCTTTCCAAGTAAAACTGTAATGTAGGTTGTAATGTACACAGTAGATTTTACTGATGATTAGAATATCATCAGCACCTATCGACTTAAAAACAAGGAAAGATTTCAACATTAAAAAATAAAGTACTATCCATTCGAATCAGTTGATAAAAGAGAGAGAGGTTTGATACTTTCAAGTATCAACGTTCAACTGAATAAGTACATCGGTTATCGGGGAAATAAAAGAGTTAGAACATTCCCTTTCCAAGTAAAACAGTAATGTAGGCTGTAATGTACACTGTAGATTTTACTGATGATTAGAATATCACCAGCACCTATCGACTAATTAACAAGGGAGGATTCCAGACATAGAGTATTATCCATTTGAATCAGTTGATAAGGGAGAATAGAATAGAATAGAATAGAATAGAATAGAATAGAATAGATAGAATAGAATAATAGAATAGAATAGAATAGAATAGAATAGAATAGAATAGAATAGAATAGAATAGAATAGAATAGAATAGAATAGATAGAATAGAATACAATAGAATAGAATAGAATAGAATAGAATAGAATAGAATAGAATAGAATTGAATAGAATAGAATAGAATAGAATAGAATGGAATAGAATGGAATAGAATAGAATAGAATAGAATAGAATAGAATAGAATAGAATAGAATTGAATAGATTGAATAGAATTGAATAGAATTGAATAGAATTGAATAGAATTGAATAGAATAGGATAGAATAGAATAGAATAGAATAGAATAGAATAGAATAGAATAGAAGAATAGAATAGAATAGAAGAATAGAATAGAATTGAATAGAATTGAATAGAATAGAATAGAATAGAATAGAATGGAATAGAATAGAATAGAATAGAATAGAATAGAATAGAATAGAATTGAATAGAATTGAATAGAATTGAATTGAATAGAATTGAATAGAATAGAATAGAATAGAATAGAATAGAATAGAATAGAATAGAATAGAATAGAATAGAATGGAATAGCTACCTTTATTTTTAACTAGGAGAACGGAGTTAGGACGCAGAGAGGGAGATTTGGAAAAGATTTATGGATCTAATTTATTTTAGTAAGAACTTTCCTTTCCAAGTAAAACTGTAATGTAGGTTGTAATGTACTGATGATTAGAATATCATCAGCACCTATCGACTTGAAAACAAGGAAAGATTTCAACAATAAAAAATAAAGTACTATCCATTCGAATCAGTTGATAAAAGAGAGAGAGGTTTGAAAAAGATATATGGATCTAATTGGAAAAACTAAAAAAACTCATTTACATTACACAAGTTGAAAATATTATGAACGATTGATAAACCATTTTTTCCATAATTTATGATAAATTTATCTGTTATCTAGAATTCTAGAAGATCAGTTATAGGAGGAGTGATCCGTGGTCTAGTGGATAGAGTGCCTGCGTAGCAGCATAGAGATCCCGGGTTCAAACCCTCTCAATACCAAAAGTTTTTTAACCAGATCACTCCCGTGTTATCGGATGGACATGTTAAACTATCGGTCCCGGCTGAAGTATGCCAGCTTAAAGAGGGATGAACCATTAATATTTCTTCAAAATCACTTTCATTTCATTATTATTATCCATTGTATATATTAAGGGTATTCACAATGTTGTTCTAGCCAGCTAAAGTGCTATTTGATAACTCTGGATTGTGAACGCCCCATCTAAACCATCTGCTATTAACTAACTGCAATAGCGGTCCAAAGGGATAATTTGTGTAACTCAAAGCTTATAACCTCACTTTTGCTATCAAATATGACCAAAACAAATATGGCCGCCGTTTTAACAGAGTTAGCTAGAGTTAGCGGACTCAAACCTGCGCTATCCTGCGCTATTTTTTTTCTAATGTACAACTATAGCATTGAGTTAACACAGACTTAGCAAATAGCTGAAGTTAGCGAATAGCACGACTTAGCCAGTTAACTCCAACATTGTGAATACCCCTATTATTTTATTTCGTTTCAATATTATATTATATCTACACATAGGATTCTGTTTATTTACTACTTTATTATTTAAAGTTCGATTATGGAATGCTTTTGTGCTTTGAAATGCAATTGTAATGTAATTTATTTTTATTGGTTGAATAAAGCATTTATTTATTATATACAGCAAGCAGCTTGTGAACCTGATAGATAATGAAATGTTTCTGCAGAGATAGGAAGCATTTCTAATCGTATAAAATGTGGAGCATTCGTTCTGACAACAGATGTAGAGAACGTAGCAGTGGCCCGAATAAGCAAGTTAACAGAATAAAATATCAGAGTACTGATTATCTGTGTTTGTTTCAAACAAAAGTGACACATAGATGTGACTCACAACAGACAAAAGCCACTTACAAAGCGCTCCTCTTGCTCCCTGGACATTCAGAAAAGATGCTATTCAAACTTGTAAAAGGTTGTTTGAATAATAAATAATATTGTAAAGAGCTTGATAGAGTGCTTGCAGGTGTATTCACAATTGAATCCAGGACAAGGACGCTTTTTGAAGTTCGGAGCCACTGGGATCTCGGATTCAGGCTGAACATCGAACCAAATTTATTGCGCACTTGTAAATTCGAAGGATTCTCCTGTTGAAAGCCCTGTATCATAAGGATGACAGTCTGCATTGCTTTGATGTGAAATGGCTATCAAAGTCATCTATCTGTTTCCCACAATGCTCCAATGATTACATCATACCATTCGTCATACTGTTGACAGATTTGATTAATAACAATAGTTCTTTAAATAGAAACTGAAGTGAGTTATAACTTGGGGAATCTATTTATCAAGGAGTTGATGAGATAATCTATCAATTTAAATGTTCAAGGATTACTGTATTTCACAAAGTAAAACATGATAAATTAAAAACTGAAAGTTGCCATGCAATTTCATAATTGACCGAGCGAAGTGAGGTCTAAGATTCAAGTCGACGGTTTGGCATTTCTCTTAATGTTTAAATGTTTATATGTTGCGCATTTACGGCGAAACGCGGTAATAGATTTTCATGAAATTTGACAGGTATGTTCCTTTTTAAATTGCGCGTCGATGTATATACTAGGTTTTTGGAAATTTTGCATTTCAAGAATAATATAAAAGGAAAAAGGAGCCTCCTTCATACGTCAATATTGGAGTGGAAATCAGACTATCAATCAGCTGTCGAGTTGGCTATAAATTGCATACCATGACACATGCAATTCAATATCTCAATGTAACTTGGTAAAAAATTAGCAGCTGTGTAGACTATAAATTGCATGCCTCATTGCATGCCTCATTGAATGCAATTTTTATGCAATATTAAATAATAGGATGCAAAGAACTTATAACAGCTCGTCTGGGCGCCTAGATGTCTTCTGGTTTTCTCGCGCTAAATTCCAGAAAGCGTTATATGATAATTAAATCTTGTGTAAGCATGATGTGATCAAATCAAATTCAAATGATCTTTATTCACAAAAAAAGTAATACAGCAGCAGAAACATTAGATAAATAGTGAATATTCCCCACAACGACAACAAGTCTGGGTGTGGGTAATGAGAAATAAAAATAAATAGTTAGTGTATCAGTGTGGATGTGCTTATGGTTTGGGACGTCGTTATAACTGCGCGAGGTCTACTGTTCACAGAACTACTAGTTTATTTCAATTGCTGAATTGGAAGTTATTGGAAATTTTAGAACATTTTAGGACAAACTATCTACCTTAATACTTTCGCAAGATAAGGTTTGACGATTTTTTTCAGTAGTGAATAAGAAGAAATAATATTAAGTATTAAGTGTTGAGAGCTGATGAACAGCTTCTGATGAATAATCAAATGATTATGGACCGGTTTCCGAGCTCGGGATTTAGCTAAGTCCTAGACTTTAAACAGCTGGAGTCAGAAAATTGGCTTTCCAAAACGGGGCGTAGTCGCAGTCATTGTCATAGTCACGTCTGAATTAAATTTCGAAGAAGTAGGAAATTGTAACACAAAATAAAATAAAGAGAAAATAGTGTAAAGTTTCAGCTATTTTTAATTATTTAGGAATGTCTAATTTCGTCAAGGAAAAACGTTTTCAATTATAGAAATGAGAAAATAAAAACTACAACTACTATTATAACAGCTGCGACTACGCCCCGTTTTGGAAAGCCAATTTTCTGACTCCAGCTGTTTAAAGTCTAGGACTTTAAATCCCGAGCTCGGAAACCGGCCCTAAATGACTATAGTACTAATGAAGCTTCCAGAGGAGAAAATACATTCACTGTTCCTTTCCCAAATTATACAACAGCCTAAGTTTATTACTAGGATAAATATCTCGGATAAAATCAAGATGAAGTGAAATCTTTAGTTGAACTACTAACTACCAAGAAACAGATTACGGTAAACTCAAATACAAAAATTACTCACCGGCTCTAGCTTCCCATTCATTCATCCAGAAATTATTGAAAATTCAACACGGAAGGTTGAGGAAAATTACCTGGAACAAGAGAATGAAACAAATTAGACATTGTTTCCAAGGATTTATATGAGAAAAACATGTATAGATAGAAAGACATCTGTCAAAGTGTAAATCGGGGAAGAATATATCCTATAACAGAGTAAAGAACTGGCTTATACAAGTACGGGATAGGAAAATTATGTTTGACGCACGTCTGAACTACTGCATATCTCTACTCATCACGTCTGAATTACTGGACTGATTAACTTGAAATTTCGCATATAGATTGTTAATTAACCGAGGATGGTTATAGGCCTATTTTTAATTCTTCAAGATTTCATTACGTCAAGTTTTCAGTTCGTCAAGTTTGAAATAGACCCTTGTGGAGCACGGGTTTCCTGCTAGTCAATAATAAATTTTTGATTGTCAAGTTAATTGAAAGATTTTCCACAAACTCTTGATATTCTCTGTTCTTGAAATACATTCCCTAGTTTCCTGGAAAACAGAGTTCACTGAGCAGCACAATTTCTAAGAGCTTTGGGTAATTCCTCTACTAATTCTATTCCATCAAAATGAGAAATATGAGCACCTGATTCCACGATTTCAACGTTCAACCCTTCAACTACTCCAATTCCAATGAGAACAACTCACTATTATTAAACTCATGAGATTACACATTTCCACTTTGGACTATGATACGATGCAAGCACAGTACTTTAGAACCATTGCCACTAACGTATTTGGAAGGGTGCGTACAGATATACGCGCCGCGAACATGAGCAATTCACTTTTAATCAGCTGACTATATCTGTATTTTTACAGAAAATGTAAGATACAGACATAAAAAACTTGGTATCAGCTGATTAAGAGTGAATTGCTCATGTTCGCGGCGCGTATATCTGTACGCACCATAAGGTACATAGCAGAGCCCTATGATAGCCTACTTGACTTAACAGGTACTTCAGAATGTTGAAGATATTACAAATACAGAGCACAAAGCGGATTATTTGTGTATATTATATGAGATGGTATTCACTCTTGGACATCAACAAACTTCATGAGTTGCTGTTAGTAATAGAAAATCCGTTTATATCACTTGAGAGAATCATCACTAGTAGGTTATTGTGAGAAATTTCAAATCAACGTCAAACAAAATTGTTGGATAAAATCATAGAATCCTATAATCCAATATTCATTCTAGTTTGTTATGAGCATGACGCACTATTAATCCTTCCAGCCTCCCTTCACTACAGAAAGTATATGAATTTCTAAAAATTTGAACAAATGCAATTTCTAATTTAATTCCATCTGTTTATGAATTTCCTTCGCTGTTCCACAGCAATGGAGACCAGGTTGAAGTTTAATTTGTACACCAAGCTTTTTGCTTCCTTCTTTGGAATAGTGATTGATTTTAGTTATTCAGAGACACCTCGGATTATTCCAGCAGTTTCAACCCAACATGTATATTCTACAAGCTATTTTATATGTTTTTATTTATTTATTTATTCAGATACAAAAATATTTTTTTTAAATGTTCTTCCATCCTTCTACAAAGATCACCACTTTTGTATAGAGACCACCATTTATACAATTTATTTATTCCATTGACAATCACAAATCATAATTACAATATGAATGATTACCATAATTATAATATAATACCATTCAGACAATTGGACCACCATAATAAATAACACCACTCAGATTCAGGCTACTTTCAGGGCTATTAATAAAATAGAATTATATTACCCATTGGAATCAATAAAATTCTATTATATTGAACGAGCAATTTCTGTACATCTGTTTATATTTTTATGAACAGGTTATTTATGTTCAACGGATCTCGAAAACAACTGTATCGATTTTCACGAAATCTGGAACATAGTAGGTTTATGATATAAAAATTTGATTACACTAGGTCTCATCCTTGGAAAAACGACATTAAAAGGATAATTCATCCTTGGCTGGAACAGCTGAGACTTTCGTCGTCTGTGGATAGTAAAAAGTGAGCAAGTGATTCTGTGGAAAATCAAAATATCGCATCCCTGAAATTCATAAGCTGACGTATAGCCAGCTGTAAAATATAAACACGATCATTTTAGAGAATTTTGTTCTGTTTATCAATAAATAATTAGTAGTTCTGTGAACAGTAGACCTCACGCAGTATTCTCATCCACAAGTACCTGATTGAAACTATAGACCTTATGGAAATACAGCAATAGACAGGCTTCTCCACACATCTGTGTAATCACTTGTCAGCTGATTTATGATGAATAATTCTATAGTCTGATTTTTACTCTAATATTGGCGTATGAAGGAGGCTCCTTTTTCCTTTTATATTATCCTTGAAATGCAAAATTTCCAAAAACCTTATATATACGTCGACGCGCAATTAAAAAAGGAACATACCTGTCAAATTTCATGAAAATCTTTTACCGCGTTTCGCCGTAAATGCGCAACATATAAACATTAAGAGAAATGCCAAACCGTCGACTTGAATCTTGGACCTCACTTCGCTCGGTCAAAAATAACGAGCGAAGCTCGGTGCCCCGATATTAATAGATTAAGATAACAAGTAGTTTCAATGTTCACACCAATCTATTGGGAATCTATTATTTTATTAATTTCAAAGGGTAATATAATTCTATTTTATAAACACCATGGGGCCGTTTGCACAGTCAAAGCTTAAACTGAATTCAATCAGCTGTTGGCTTAGACTCAAAATGAAACTCATTATAACAAACGAGACTTGATACGGATTTAATCCAGTTTACAATGATATTTGGTTAAACTATCACTGTGCAAACGGCCCTAAGAATTTATTCGAATAAATCAACCTCCAAGGCTACAATTCTTTAGAGCTTTAGTGTACAAACATTTATTAGAACAGGTTATCAAAATTTTCTCCATACCATAAAAACAAGCAACAGGTTTCGTGCGACTGATTTTCATAAAAAGTTGAGAAGTGAAAATGACAATACCCAGGTCTTTCTTGCTGGAGCCATTCTACTTTTATAGAACCACGTTCACAAAAGTTACCTTGCATGAGAATGATGCTTATATGCCGCAGTTTGTTGCCATTGGAAAGACAGAGTCTTAGGAATCCTGTATTTTATGTGAAGTTGGCCAGTAGATGTTCACCGACAATATTGATGCATTCGGCGGGACCCTTAACGGCGCAAACTTTCCTGCTCAAGCACGTTCTAGAAGTTGGCGTAGTAATCCGCAAGTTTCATAGCATTTGCTCGCCATTCGCCGCGTAGGCAGAGCGGCGCGGCGCGGCGGCTTCATCAAAGTTGCCGGGCTACGACCATCTTAACTCAACTACAGCCACATTCAATTCAGACTGTCAGTATTGGTTGAATGGGCGCCATCAATGTTCATTCATAACAGATGCTGACAATTTCAAGCGAATCTCACTGTAACCATTTTCATTCAGTTTTGGTTGAATGGGCGCCATTAATGTTCATTCATAAGAGAAGCTGACAGTATCAAGTGAATCTCACTCTAACAATTTTCATTCAGTATTGGTTGGATGGAAACCATTAATGTTCATTCATAAGAGGAGCTGACAAATTCGAGTGAATCTGACTATAACAATTTTCATTGCCTTGTATTTTTCTCCGCCCACGCAAACGAGCTCTTCACCAACTTTGTGACAGCCATTCACCCCGGAGGAAACCAATAAAGTATTCTGATGGAATATCTCCGATACGTCAGCCACTTCAGGTTCAATTAGACAGTTCAATTTCTTTTGTGGTAACAAAATGTTCCGTGAAACTGTTGAGTGAAGCATCATCGAAAAATATGAAGTGAATAACAATACTAATGTAAGTAATAGTATTTCAAGTCACAAGGACGGGAAGGGACCTTTTGCAGGCGAGATTGATGTTTCTAGTCGAGGCGTTAGCCGAGTAAGTAAGTAATAGTATCTTAAGTCACAAGGACGGGAAGGAGTCTTTTGCAGGCGAGAATGATGTTTCTAGCCGATGCGTTAGCTGAGACTAGAATTTCATTCGAGCACTGCAAAAGACATTCACGTCCAAGTAACTTACACTATTTTTTGTCATAATAATTTAGAAAAGAATAATTGAGAAACAGAAAACATTACCTGCTTGTGCTGACATTACTACAAGCATTCTATAAACATAACCTAGTTTACAAGTTCCGAATCAGGAATTTCTTGATTGTAGTTGACAAAACTTGCACCTGGAGCGCTAAAAGACGGTTTTTGTACTAATTTTGCTGTTCCTAATTCGGAGTTAGGAAACATACTTGACTGTGAAGAAAACATATGATTTTATTACAGTATAGTATGTTGTAATGAGAATCATATGTTTATTTGTTCTACAGTCAGCTGTTTACCGGCTTGATTCCATGGATGTAAAACAGCTGAAATTGAATGACTATGACAAAAATGATTTTCCGAAAAAGTTGAGAAATGAAAATAACAATGCCCTAGTCGTTAGCATATTTGAATTTACATGTTTTTGTGTATGGTATCTTGTCAAGCAGCCTCTTAAGGTTCGCTTCAGGTAGCTAATCAATAAACGTTGTTTCTATTCTATTCTATTTCACGAACTAGATTATCACTGTATTTGTACTTATTGTAAGGACAATAATTTACTCGTATCTTTACTTATTTCACTGTAATTGTACTAATGGTAAAGACAATATTTTGATAGCAACATGACAACAGGACTTACAATGGTTAGTGAACAGAATTTTACTAGGCAGCAAATTTGGTATGACAAAAGATATATTCAAGTTCTGCTCAACTCGTAATCTTGTAACGCTGAAGATAATAATCTGAAAAAGTATACTAGTATTGTCTGGTGAAAATATGTATTTTGTCTCCGAAATGTTCAAACAGTAAACTATAGAGAAGAACCTTGGTGATGGTATTTTCACACTCAGTTCTTCATTATGAACAAAATGTATGTATTGATGATAGAAAACTATATGAAGTTCCCCCATAGTGCAACCCATTCAATGCAACGCAACTGAAAACAATTAAAGCGCACTTGCAATGTTGGATAGTTTGCAAATTGAGATTGATCGTGATGAGGACAATGAGAGTGTAGTGTTGATTAAAAACCAATTAATCTATGAACCTTTCAGCGAAATCAATTACAGTATGGAGGTGTGAGAGAACATGACATTTTCGACTCAGTGTGTACCGTCGGCCAATTTATTAGCGAGCAAGTGCAACAATGAAAATGCATAAAGTGACCTACCTGGCTTGACTGACCTACCACTATTTGAAATATAGTGGCAACCATCAATCTGTTTACATCATTCAGAAATTTATAGAGCGCGATGATAAATGATATACGAGCTAAATTAGATCCCTAATTAGGACAGGATAGGAATGACCTCTCATCTCTGGAGAATTCATCAATTTGTTGATAGGAATAATAGCGCATGAGCAATGAGCTCCCTGAATATTGTTAGATGGACCACTGAGCTTGAATGATAATTAGCTTACACATAATTGGGAATACACAATGAACAAATCCATAACACACAAGAGAACAAATTCCATGTTTCCATTGTTTGTTTTTATTGGAGTAACGATATTTGAAAATTCTCAACAACAGTACTAATTTTTTTTTTTTTTTTAATTTTATTTAATGTGGGTGGGATCCTCTCTAGATTTCTTTTTAGGTTGAAAGTATGAGTTAAAGCTCTCTTTAACACCATAGAAAATCTTGAAGAAGGTGTAGAACTTGAAGACCTAAACTTTTTGTGTAGTTGAGAAGTTGATATTGTGGTAATTATTCATAAGAATACTAAGAAATTGTCAAAATCCACAGATTTGTTGAAAGCTAGAAAGACCGGTTTCGGTTGTTACACCATTGTCAATCACTGATAAACTCCTGATAAATTCTCAGTTTATCAGAGATTGACAATGGTGTAACAACCGAATCCGGTATTTCTAGCTTTTAATAAATCTGTGGTTGAAGACCTTAACTTGAGCACCTTAGAACTTGAAGTAGAAGCATAATTTATAGAATGGAGTCACAGTGGAATAGAGTAATCTATACTATAATAAAGGAAGGAACTGGCTTATACACGTACTGAATAGGAAAATTATGTTTGACACATCATCACGTCTGAACTACTAGACTGATCAACTTGAAATTTTGCGTAACGATTCTTAATCAACCGAGGATGGTTAAAGGCCTATTTTCAATTCCTCAAGATTTCATTACGTCAAGTTTTCAGTTTGTCAAGTTTTAAAATGGACCCTTGCAGAGCACGGGTTTCCTGCTAGTCAATAATATAATTGCAGTACCTATCAATTTTCAATAACACGTGATTAGAATATTCACAACTACAGAATCAAATTAATTTTCTTATTTTGACCGGTAAACTAGACTATATCACTAACACAACTGTACCTACTTTTCATACAGTGATGCAGACCCAGAAACAGGAGAATTCTGTAATTAATATGCTCATTTCATGTTAAATACAATCCACTCCCGTTGAATTATTAGTGGTAATGCTATTGAGCCACTCTCATTTAAAGCCCAAATAAGCCCGGATTCGTAGCTAGATAATGATAATTATAATATGATCGTATTGTCAATCACATCTATTCAACTCGAAAATTCATATTAAAATTCAAGTGACGAGATTAGAATTCAGATATGTTAATCAACCCTCATTCATTAATATATAGTGGTTCAAATTCGATAATTGAGATACCCTATTTCATCAATTAACATAGAATATTTGGCCAGTGACCCATTAATCCCGAATTTAATCATCATCGGTTTATTGTAGGCTAATAAGGCACAGGATTCACTAAATTCATTCCAAATTGAATCAGTAGAATGGTCTGGACTCTAGATAACTCACAGTAACTTGCATTCGATGATAATTCAGAGAGAAAAAGTTTCATAATTATTCTTCTTCTTCTTCTCCCTTGCCTTTTACCCATTATTTGGGGTCGGCTCTCTTGTTTCTAAATGACCAGTGATTGCGATCTTGGGTCGTCTCTGCTGATTGATTACACAGCTGATCTCCCACACAGGCACACGCATCTTCTGTTATCGACAGACGACGAAATTATCATCTGTTTTCCAAGGATAAATAATTATTATCCTTTTCGTGTCATTTAGCGTGTTTTCCCAAGGATGAGACCTAGTGCAACCGAATTTGTATATCATAAACCTACTATATTCCAAATTTCGTGGAAATCGTTAGAACCGTTCTCGAGATCCATTGGACATTGATAAATAACTAGATATAAAAGTATATAATAAAACAATATAAAAATCTTAAATCACCCTTTTAAAAAAAAAAAACTTTAAAATATTTCAACATCTAGTTTCACACTATCGTCAGGTTATAAAATAAAACACAATATTTTATAACCTGACGATGGTGTGATCACCGAAACTAGTTGTTGAAATAGTTTAAAGTTTTTTTTTTTAAATAAAGGATGCTTAAAGATTTTTATATTGTTTTATTAATTTGAAAAGTAGTTCATGTGAATGAAGTGTATTAAAAAAATATATAATATACAGAAATTGCTCGCTTAATATAATAGGATCAATAAAACAGTATCAGCTACCGTCTATAGAAGACATTGAGAAGACAGCGGCAACGTTGTTCTTCTATCATTCTCCACTGCCATTATAAGGTGGACCTCACAATACCAACAATTGTGTGTGTGTGGGTGGGTGGGTGTTTTACTGCAGAGGGGGGGTGTGTAGCAGAAAGGTGTCCGGTGGTAATGAGAGGAGAACACAGCCGACTATTTGTAGCCGACGCGTCGCCATTCATCAGGCTTATCTCCAGCGACCAACGGGCCGCCCGCTCTGTCAAATCCCGCGCAAAAGACGTCGGGACTCCTGCAAAACGCTGCTGCCTCAACCGCCTCCGTCTCCACCGCCGCCGCCGCAACTAAAAACGTTTGTCACAAGCTTCATCCACCCACCAAACACACAAAAGAAAGTCTCTTCCATCAGATAACAACTTCACTTTTCATTGTGACGCGGTTTCTTTCCAGAAAGAAAACGGCACCATATCAAACAGTAAAATGGAAATCTGTTACGGCGTGAGCAATTCTCAAGCCTTGTGGAGAGTAATGTACACAGCTTTATCATTCGAAAACCCCTCTTTATAATTATGGCGACTGTAATTTTCCGGTTAGTTGACGCTAGTTTGTTTAATTACTATTGGCGGAAGTTTTCACTGACAAATTTGGTGTAGGCCTAGAAGAAAAAGTTAATAAATGGGATTGATATCATCTACAATTTATTGAGTTTTACGAATGAACTGACCAGTGTTTCCGCTCAGTTTATTTATACAGCCATGTCTATTGAAACAATATTGTGATGATTTTCATTAGTGCCACCAAAATGTTATACCATATTTTAATATTCATGTAATGAGTAACTAAATGGTCGCTTTTCTATTTACAGTATATCACTCCTTAGAATCGGATTTTTTTCTTAATTAGTGTGAAACAATGATCATAATTTCTATAATACAATATTTTAATATTCATGTCAAATATCAGTTGTATATTTCAAATATCAGTTGTTGAAATGTGTACTACAGGGTAAAGTTCTTGGCAGGAGAGGTGTTGGTAGGAGACGAATTTCCTGGTTAAAGAACTTGAGAACATGGTTTGTAGTGTCCACCCCGGAACATTTTAGAGCGGCTGTCAACAAGATTATAATTGCCAGAATGATTGCCAACATTCGGTAACGGATAGGCACCACAAGAAGAAGAATATTCATGAAATGAAAAACTAAATGGTCATCTTTAAATTTACAATATCGGGCCACCAAACTTCGCTCGTTATTTTTATTTATTGATAAACAGAACACAATATTCTTTAAAATAATCGTGTTTATATTTTACAGCTGGCTATACGTCAGCTTATGAATTTCGGGGATGAGATGTTTTGATTTTCCACAGACGCACTCGCTCACTCACTTTTTTACCATCCACAGACGACGAAAGTCTCAGCTGTTTTCGAAGGATGAATTATCCTTCTAATGTCGTTCAGCGAGTCTTCCCAGGGATGAGACCTAGTACAATCGAGTTTTTATATCATGAACCTACTATGTTCCAAATTTCGTGAAAATCGTTAGAGCCGTTTTCGAGATCCGTTGACATGACTAACCATATATAAATAACCAATATATAAATATGTACAGAAATTGCTCGCTTAATATGATGGGATAATAATATTATTTCTAAGTATCATTGATCATACTTTTTTCTTGAATACTGTAAAGCAATGATCATAATTTTCATAATTTGTTATGGATCATTCTGTGAATCTCAATCTTTTCTAATCCATTTTCTCAACATAATTCTCATTGAACAATTTTGAAATAGTTTGTCCAATTTGGAAAACGATGTTTGTGATATATTATGTACAACAATATTGTTTTCGTTCATTCTATTAACTGTATTCAATTCCTTGAAGTTCGTGATATATTATGTACAACAATATTGTTTCCGTTCATTCTATTAACTGTAATCAATTCCTTGAAGTTTGTGATATATTATGCACAACAATATTGTTTCCGTTCATTCTATTAACTGTATTCAATTCCTTGAAGTTTGTGATATATTATGTACAACAATATTGTTTTCGTTCATTCTATTATCTGTATTCAATTCCTTGAAGTTTGTGATATATTATGTACAACAATATTGTTTTCGTTCATTCTATTCACTGTATTCAATTCCTTGAAGTTTGTGATATATTATGTACAACAATATTGTTTTCGTTCATTCTATTCACTGTATTCAATTCCTTGAAGTTTATGATATATTATGTACAACAATATTGTTTTCGTTCATTCTATTAACTGTAATCAATTCCTTGAAGTTTGTGATACATTATGTACAACAATATTGTTTTCGTTCATTCTATTCACTGTATTCAATTCCTTGAAGTTTTTGATATATTATGTACAACAATATTGTTTTCGTTCATTCTATTCACTGTATTCAATTCCTTGAAGTTTGTGATATATTATGTACAACAATATTGTTTTCGTTCATTCTAATCACTGTATTCAATTCCTTCAAGTTTTCGCATAGACATGGACCATGAAACAAATACATGACATGTATTGTGATTCTTGAATAAATGAACAGTCATGAATACTATTTTATACAGACGAGAGCGAAAGTTAGCCAAATTCAACCCAATTCTTGAGGTATTCATTGAGAATATTATCACTCTGTCGGAAGATAATACTATTAAGGACTGAAAAGAGAAAGGAAAAGAAGGAGAGTCATTAATGACTGCCTCACCAGGAGAAATAGCTAGAGAAGGTGCGAGTATAATATGTGATGCAAGGCAAAAACACAATAATCATCATGCCTCATTTCACTGGGGTATTAGGCCTATTTCCCAAGTCGACCTTACTTACTTTCCAGATCTTTTCTTCTAAATCTTAAATCTAATCATTACCTCTCCTGAGAATAAGTTCTCTCATAAATATCCGACCTTGAATGACATAATTTCCGTGACTGGCCTGGTCACACCATCACTGAAATCCTGAGTTGTCTGGATTTGCGAATCCTTTTCAGTTTGTGAAATTCATTCATTATTCTTCAGCAATATAGAATGCGTTGGGTAATCCTCTTTTTCTACCAAGTTTACGTAAGCCGTAGACTAACTAGACTTCAATGAGGACTGTCAATGGAATATTTAAATGACTATTGAGAAACTGGAAATAAATTTACCATCTAAGGAGTTGCATCATGTATATATGTTCAGTCACGACTTCTACCTCAAGGTATTGCTTCTTGACATAAATCTTTGCAATAAAAATGTAAGGAAGAAGACCATAAAAACGTATCTGTAAACATTTATTTCATGATCATTCCATTACTAATATATCAGTTAAAATATTCATAGACAGATATTCTAAGCCACGGAAGTTGTGATGCGATATTAATTCCTAGCTGAGTCATCTTTAACACTGGTGATAATATTTTCTCATTGTTAGTTTTTCTCAGTTTATCGCCTATATTAAATACAGTAATTTTACATTTATTGAAATAATAATGTTTCCTATATCAAATATAGTACTCTTGAGTTTATCGAAATAATATGTTTCCTATATTGAATATAGTACTCTTACATTTATTTAAATAATATGTTTATTTTCGTTAATTACTAGGTGTGCATTGATTTTTCCCAAATGCTGGTTTAAGAGAGTGAAATCCGTAGAATTTTCAGTTTACTACTGATAGGCTAGTTACACACACACCGACTTTTGGACGTACAATTTTTACCATTCTTATAAATTCTATTGGATGATGTCAAACAGATTATGTTGGGTCAAGTTCCGTTTAATTTCATAGAATTTTATGAGGACTATTTATAACTATTTTCTGTTTTCTTTATCTAGTTTTGTTTCGCTTTTTAATTTTAAGTTCTTAATAATATCATTTCTAAATCATTTGTGTCATACTTTTTGTGTAAATGAGGTTTATTTTGGCGTTTAGCTGTAAATCTCTTTGAGTTGTACTTTTTTCATGTAATGTATTCTCAATAAATAAATAAATAAAGGACGGCAAAAAACGAACGTCCAAAAATCGATGTGTATGTAACTGGCTTGATCTGTTCATATGAGAATTAATATTTTGTTCATGACAAATCGACATTGAAAGAGATTTCCAGCGTGTAATAAATATTTTGAAATTATTCCATCAAAAATGATATATTTTGATGAACTGAAAATATAACAAAATTATCTATCAATGCATCAATACAAGAAACTAACAATAAATTAAAATGATCTATTTTGATGAACTGGAAGAAATTCAATATATCAATACAAGAAGCTACCAATATATTAAAATTATATACTTTGTTAAAGTGGAAGAAACTCTTCCACTATCACATAAATCCTTTCTGAAACATACCTCTATTTGAATTTTGGTGTCTATATGAAAAGCATAGAAATTATTTCGACAATAATTCACCCGAATAAACTTAGAACACCTGCAAATAATCCAAACATCGTTTCTGATATTTCAAACGAAAACAATTTTCATAACAATTCGGAGAGAGGAATGAGCCTTTGATCCTATCGCTGTAGAGGTGGATAGACAATGCAGACCGTTTTTGAGAGTCGAGCTTTGCACTGGAAAGATATGAGAACAATCTGACTGCATGTCGCCTGAATAATTAAACGCAGCCCAGAAATGAGTCTCCAGCCAGCATGAGCACTGAAATCACTAGTACTCTCTCGCTTTCTGACAGTTGTTCTCACACAAACTCAATGTGATTTCCGTTCGTGAAGCGAACATTCCGTTCGACAAAAGGCTTCACATTCAAAAAGCTGGAACGAGAGTTTTGGCATTTCCCGGAGTTGACAAACAATGAAAGGAAAAGATATGATCGAGATGTCGTCAAAGGAATGCATTTTCATTCGTTGAAGAATATGGTGTGAATCTGTGAGGGATAAAGTAGAGCTTGGAGACATATTATAAAAATCATATCATTATACAGGATTTAACTCAAATGCATACGATAGGAACTGCATTTCGGAAGACATATCAGAATATACTTATTCATTATATTGTCTTAATGACATGATGAATGATAATTTATTCACAGTCGATGATCGGAGAAGAAGAAGATGATCGGCATGCATTCTCATTCGTTGAAGAATATGATGTGAATTGGGGAGGGATAAAAGAGAGTTGGGAGACATATTATAAAAATCATATCATTATACAGGATTCAATTCAAATGCATACATACGATAGGAACTGCATTTCGGAGGACCTTATTAGAATATACGTCTTCATTATACTGTCTAAATGATGAATGATAATTTATTCACAGTGGATGATCGGAGGATAAAAAGATTGATCTAATGTGTGCTTAGCCCAAAAAAACATGTCTTAAACTTTGGAGGAAATGAGTAAGACTTATTATTCCACTATCATGAAAACTTATTCTAGACACAGGCAATTCAGGAGAAGAAACTACAAAAACAGAAACCATTCTATTTCATAATTGTGCACAAATAAAATAATAATCAGAACAATGCGGATTCAATTCGATTAACAAGTTTAATAGACTTGTAACTTGTTATGGTGTGTGCGCGCGCGCGCGTGTGTGTGTGTGTGTGTGTGTGTGTGTGTGTGTGTGTGTGTGATGAAATTGAAATAATTAAATTTGATTGAGATAAGTATTTTCATTTGAATTTATAGATAAGCATTTTTAGTTGAGTTCTGAATGTATTTCACTCCTGTTTGCAGACAAGATTTTTCTTAAGCAAACAGTATTGTATTCAATGGTCTGTGATATCATTATTGTATAATGGAATTTTTGTCATGTAAGTGATATCATTGAATAAAACATGATTTGATTTGTAAATTTGTTTTGCTGTAACTGGGCTCTAGTCGATAAACCTTCGGGTTTGTGCCCTCAATTGTTTAAATTGTGAATAAACATTTTGATTTGAAAAAACTTCAAATAAAGCAAATACTTCCTTTCACGCGCTATTACTACTTCGTTTAATAATAAAAGACACTGTATGATATTTTGTCGTCTATTCAACTAGTGTGCACATGAGCTGGAAAGTATAACAGACTGAAAATCCGTAATATGAGGGCTGAGCCTTCTGGAGCAATTTTTATTCTGGTCTATGCCCCCTTGGACAAAACGAGTGAGTGCGTTCAGCGACGTAAAGAGCGCTGTATGAGACGAGAATGCCATTCCATCGAATTGCTTTTCTCCCTTACAGTTCCTTCGGGAATTTCAAGAACGAGAACTAATGCAAGACCGTGTCTTGCTTTTACAAACGATAAATTCAATCGGAGAATAGATTTTTTTCTACTCGAATCGAAATGTGTCCCTCCTTGCATCTAACTGTACCACTATTTGTCAATGGGAATGTGTTCCAAGTATACAATTTTTCCCTTTTTGGTGTGTAGTTGAGAAGTTGATATTGTCGTAATTATTTATCTATAATATAATAAAGGAAAGAACTGGCTTATACACGTTGGGGATAGGAAATTCAGAAATGACGTATCATCACGTCCCAACAACTCAACTGATAAACTTGAAATTTTGCATATTGATTCTTAATTTACCGAGGATGGTTAAAGGCCTATTTATTAAATTATTCAGGATATCAGTCTGTCAACTTTTTAATCAGACCCTTGTGGAGCACGGGTTACCTGCTGGTATTATATAAAAAGACTAAGAAATTGTCAAAAACTACAGATTTTATTAAAGTAGAAAGACCGGTTTCGGTTGTTACAGAGATTGTCAATCTCAGATAAACTAAAACTAAATACAAGAGCAGCAGAATTTATACTAGTAGTCGAGTCAGTATATTTTGTAATGCAGGTAAATTTTGTTATAATGGCGAGTCTGTTGCTTAAACCGCCATTTTGTGACGTTTCTATTATATGCACCGTTAAGTGGGAGGAGACTGTCTAGCTGGGCCAATGGCAGGCGTTAATGTCCTTGACCAATAGCGGTACTCGCCTACTAGTATAACTTCTGCTGCTCCTCTATTTAGTTTAAGTTTATCAGAGATTGACAATGGTGTAACAACCGAAACCCGTGAAAACTCCTACTTTTAATGAAATATGTGGTTTTTAACGATTTCTCAGTCTTCTTATTTAATAAAAAAAATTTTGTTCAATGAGAATTTAAGCTTGCTGAGAAGAATTAAGAGATTATGATGATTTAGCTACATATATCACAAAATAATTGTAATATATCTTGAAACCTCGACATAGAATAATTTATTGATTTTTCAATATTTCAGTGCTGGAAACACACACTCAAGATAATCTTAATCCTCAAGAATTGATGACGATTTAGCTATAAGAACCACAAAATAATTGTAATACAAAATGAAACCTCGACATATAATCATTGATTTTTCAAGATTTCAGTGCTGGAAACTACAACAGAATTAATATTGAATGAAAAAGACTAGAAATTGTCAAAAAACCACTGATTTATTGATAATTATAAAGACCGGTTTCGGTTATTACACCATTGTCAATCTCTGATGAATCTCTGATCTCGGAGTTCATCAGAGATTGACAATGGTGTAATAACCGAAACCGGTCTTTATAATTATCAATAAATCAGTGGTTTTTTGACAATTTCTTAGTCTTTTTCATTCAATATGAATAATTACCACAATATCAACTTCTCAACTACACAAAAAGTACAACAGAATTAATATTACAGAGTATTTGAAAACGGAACATTAAACAGGGAGTTTCATCCATTGGCAAAACAGGAGAAATCGATTTTTATACTAATTGAAAACCAAATCAAACTTAATTCATTAATGAGAATAGTGTGAGTACATTTTGTTAACACATGAACCTTTTGACCTATTTTGACCTCTTCCTCAATCTTTCAATTCAAGTTTGAACCATTCAAACTCAAACTCCCTCGACTCCTTTAAACCCAAAGAACAGTAATACTAAACATTCTATAAAACACAGGATTTTCTCCTTTACCACTAATATAACCCATCATTACAGCATTTGGTATTGGTATAATAGTCTAATATCGGGGCACCAAGCTTCGCTCGTTATTTTTATTTATTGATAAACAGAACACAATTCTCTAAAATGATCGTGTTTATATTTTACAGCTGGCTATACGTCAGCTTATGAATTTCGGGGATGCGATATTTTGATTTTCCTCAGAATCACTGGCTCACTTTTTACTATCCACAGATGACGAAAGTCTCAGCTGTTTCAGCCAAGGATGATTTATCCTTTTAATGTCGTTCAGCGAGGTTTCCCAAGGATGAGACCTAGTGCAATCGAATTTTTATATCATAAACCTACTATGTTCCAAATTTCGTGAAAATCGTTAAAGCCGTTTTCGAGATTCGTTGAACATGAATAAATAGACTAACCATAAATATAAATAACAAAATGTAAAAATATATACAGATATTGCTCGCTTAATATAATAGGATACATCAACTTCAACCGTGTTTGGTTGGTTGGTTAATCTTATCTCTTAGGATACCAACACAAGAACGAAATGTTCATGAAGGTTTAAAAAGCCGGAGATAGGTGAAACAGAACATTATGAGACTGTGTCCTTGCAATGCAATACTAATTCTGTTGCGGTCATTGATACGTGGAAGAGTCTCTCACGATTTTGATTTTTATCTCTCACACAACACAAACTCTCACTCTCGCTCTCTCTCTATCTATCTATCTATCTATCTCTCTCTATACTTGATGAGCATTGCTACTTTAGTTTTTCGTTAGTGGCAGACGTAAAACGAGCAGAAGACACTCAGCTCTCAACTGGATAAGGCACGACTGGTCCGAGGTCTGACTTGTTCCTGAAAGGGAACCGACAGCCGTGACACACACCAACACCGAGAACTTTCTTCTCTACACTGAATCATTCGAATGAAAGTGGTTTTTCAAGAACCGCTTCTCCGCTGCTTATTTCAATTACAAGCTTTTTATCTCACCGATCGAGAAGAGGTGCTTACTGCTCTTTCCAACGACCTAACCCAATCTTGGTCCATCTCTCATGTATCCAGAATTCAATACTCAACAAAAATATAAAATACTGTGAGAATTTTTCCAGTCATTCATGACACAACTCAGAATAATTGTGTATTTCACTTAGGTGACAGTTTTGTAAAGTTTTTTTACAATCTGATAATTTGTGTAACTTAAGGTGCGAAAATTATCAATATCAATATAATGTATACTATATCAGATTTACGCGTTGCGAACATGAGAAATTCACTTTTAATCAGCTGAATTCAGATGCCAAGCTTTTTATATCTATATCTTATACTGTTTCTGTAAAAATACAGATATAGTCAGTTACTTTTAATCAGCGAACATGAGAAATTCACTTTTAATCAGCTGATGCCAAGCTTTTTATATCTATATCTTATACCGTTTCTGTAAAAATACAGATATAGTCAGCTGATTAAAAGTGACTGACTATATCTGTATTTTTACAGAAACGGTATAAGATATAGATATAAAAAGCTTGGCATCAGCTGATTAAAAGTGAATTGCTCATGTTCGCGGCGCGTACATCTGTACGCACCTTAAGATTGCCAATCAGAATACTTTTGACATAATTTTAATATGGATCCTTTCTTTGAAGTGTTAGTTTAAGAAAATTTGAAACTATAATGTACAAGTTCCTAAAATCCAAACCACTCTGTTCACGCAAAGAATGGCTTGATTTGAGTATGGAGAGCCTTTCTTTTTTATGATTTACTTCACTGTTTAAATATAACTTATTCATAGGCTATATCCATTTATGTATAGAACTCATGTTTTGTTGAAGCATATTTTGATGTGTGTTCCGACTCCATATTTACTTCTGTGAAACGCTTTATTTTGTATTTGTCTGTGTGACTATTGTATGTTTTATGTTTTCTGATGACTATGTCTATTGCACTATGTGTTTAATGGCAGTAAAGAATTCTAATTCTAAAACATTGAGTAGTTTTAAACATTTAAACACCATCTCGGTTTAAACGTGGAATGAAAAGTGATAGTTTTTTAAATCTTTTTATACGATCTGATAATTGGCGTTAGTTAACATCATACACATCATATACAGCTGTGCTTCTAGAATTAAGTTTGTTTTTCAGTTCTTTTTCAAAATTATTTCTTCAATATATGAATCTTCTCTATTCAAGTGATAATAATGTGAAATATCTGTTCTATTTTTTGTTTTGAAGCATCTACATTTGAAAATTTACTTTGTGACTGAACATATTAGTGGTCTGAAAATTTTGCGAAGTGAAGAGCTACAAGACTTAACCTATTTCGGACTATGTGTAACCATATCTAAATTGGGGAGAGGAATAGCACAAGGTTACCTTATTTTTCCTCTCTCTATCATTTATATGATGTATACTTATTATATCAATCAATAAAGAATAAATAAAGAATAAAGTTAGATTGATTGTCAATCAGAATACTCCTTACATTTTAATACGGATCCTTCGTTTGAAACATTGAGTAGTTTTGAACATTTAAACGCCATCTCGGTTTGGAATGAAACAGGTTATATTATAAGCGACCATGGCTACATGTAATCTTTAATGAAGAAGGTGCATTATTATGGCCTGTAGTATATTGTCGATTCTTACTGTAACTCTATTATAGTGGTATAGCTTTATATTATGGTATTATATTATAGTAGCTTCCTCAACACTGTAATAAAAATATACATTACAATTTACGTCCGTGTAGTTTTGTCTCGTTATCGCTTGTTGACAGATGTCGTCATTTTAGAGCGTGAGAACTGCAATTATGTTATTCTTTTATGAGTCTCCTTTCCACACCAGATAGTAAGTCAAGTAATCTTTATTTTGTTACGTGATTCAAAATTTATTCTAAATTTTTACTGCCTACATCAATAACGTAACAACACTACCAATAATATTTTAGCGAATTTTAATCACCTATATGGATTAAGGAGAGGAAACGTAGGTAAAATACGACATTTTAATTGTAATGTATTATCAGAATGCTTCTTCAACACTACCAATATTATTTTAGCAAACCTTTATCACCTATATTGATAACAGTAGATGATTCATTTTTGCTCTCAAATCATACCCTGTGTTCTTTCAAGAGAATAGAAGCCGTTACAACAATAAATGGAGGTCATTTTTGGCAAGACAAAGTAATTGATACTTGATAATGTAGAGCAGTGAAGTGCATTGGTTGCTGGCATGTGCAAGAGAGCGTACTGCCAAGCCGGAATTACGTCTGGCCACAAACTGTCACGCGTCACAAGACCTGGTATGCACCTTTAATTATTTATCAACTAGACCAAGTTCACAGCTTCGTGCTCTACATCTCTAGATGTGCAACAAGAAACCAACTCAAGCCACGCGTTTCCCAGATGCTGCATTTGAACAAAAACGCTCCCGGCGGAATTTTAACACAGTGTTGAGAAGCGAATTTCCAAGACTGAAACCAGCGTATTGATACGAGACAGCAAAGATGTGGAGAAGTGCTGATCGAATTTTTGAATAATATTACAAACAGTCTAGCTTCATGGAAGGAATATACTAGTAGTTCTGTGAATTCTGGACTATTTATAGTGTATAAATCAAAATTCGGGAAAGAAACAGTTTTGGGCTGTGCCTGTTAGTACTTCCCCAATCATTTTAAAGAATTGTGTTCGGTTTATCTAAAGTCAATAAATGAAAAATAACGAGCGAAGCACGGTGCCCCGATATTATGGAGTAAAAGGAGGAAGAGGAAAGATAGAAACTAAGATACATGAAGCAGTAACTAATAAGTGTTAAAATGAATAGATAAATGCATACTGATCTAGTGCACTCGGTCGAACGCAAAGCTGATAAAGCACGTACGAATCTTCTATTGTTATGTCAGTCCGTATTTTCATCTTGTTACAGTAATTACTATGTCGATGATAACGTCCCAATAGCATGCATAGCCACAGTACCTCGATAATGGTCAAAACCAGACGATGCACAGCAGAATTACTATCAGTGGACTTTAGTGAATCAGTGAGTGCGCTTGGCCAGAATGCAATGTGCCATTCGACGCGGAACAGCATAGTAATAGAGTGAAGAGAGATTCGGCCGAAATCCGAACAAGCCCTCGTCTCTTCGAGCAGACGGAGCCACTTCAGATATTCAAGTCATACAAAAGAGGAGGACTCTACAAGTGGATGTTAGCAGACGAGTCACATCGCTATGCTGCACAATCGTACAGTATAAACACTCTCATACAAACACTCGCCAGTCATATTTGAGAGCCAACTACTCTGCTGCTGCTGTGAATATGTTACAAGTACCCCATAACAGCTGATTTCAACTACAACAAACACTGATTTGTGTGAATATGTTACAAAATTACCCTATAACAACTGATGTTGACTACAACAAACACTGATTTGTGTGAATATGTTACAAAATTACCCTATAACAACTGATGTTGACTACAACTAACACCGATTTGCCCATACAGATACTACACTTCGTCAGGAGCTCGACTACTATTTCAAACTACTAATATGTCCTGAACTAAACGTGAATAAAATAGTTAACTATAGTGAGGTCCACGTTGAAATCGAAGTGTTTGTTTAGCAATGGTATTGCTATCCTTGTTTATCATTCAACAAAGTGGATAGCGCTATCTCTTTATTGCTTTGCTCTGTTGCCACATCAAATCAATCAAGTCAGGTAGATTTATTCCCACAATTTACAAATGAAATCGATGAACTAAATTTAAGAAAATTAATATTATATTAAACTAAATCGTCTTTCAACAATGTAGAATTAATAATTGATTAACAAAATATTGAATCTAAATTGTAAAAATTCATTATGAAATTATTGAAAATATAATTTCTTGCTTAATAAAATATAATTGATTATTTTAAACGAGAATGAACAATAATTACATCAATAAACCTGTATCAGCTACCGTCTATAGAAGGAATTGACAAGACAGAGGATCGTCTACGTTTTTCTCCTATCTTTCTCCACTGACATTGAACGTGGGCCTCATTATAGCAAAGCTAAGTAGATAGGAAAGTACGTTCTATATTGTATTATTCACAGTAATTTATTCTTTGGGAAATAAGACTGTTAGGATATATAGCACCTATAATGACAAGAATTCCATGAAATCAAGTTGTTAAAAAAAAAGATGAACCAAAAATGGAATTGTGAATGGGGCACTATCTTCAATGCATAAAAATTAAGTAAACTCCAACGTCTCAAGACAATAGAGTATTATAGAAGAGAGAACATCGTAAACAAGAATAACATGAAGGAAAAGTTTTACAGATGGGATGATCATAATATCATATCCACTGAGAAGATTGCTACGTTTCCAATCATTAGAATCATTTGTGACTGACCATTAGCTCTATTATAGTACTTTTCTATACTCTGTCTACTGTGTAGAATCTACAAATGGTAGAATTTAAAAAATTTGCAACAATGTTGAGCCAATATAAAATGAACATCAAGTATTGCTAATGCACAAGTAATGGTTTTATTCTATGTATTAAAAACAAATTACTCTTCTAACACCTGGAGAAGTGCCAAACACTGCTTAGAATAATTGTGAACTTGACCTACAAATCTCAACAATAGAAACAAATATTCGGCTTAAACATAATCAATATAACACATTGAATCATATATTTTTCACATATTATAGTAGTTAATAGTAAAATCACTTCACTTATATGGGTTATTTTTTTTAATGATTAAAAACTATAAAAACATGAAGTACCCTTCTATTTAAAACAACTTGATTCGGCCATTGGCTATTTTGATTCTTGCATTCAAACTTGAAAATGGCCAAGGGCCAAAAATAGTTGTTTTAAATGAAAGGGGACTTCATATTTTGTATTGTTTTCAATAATTTTCAGTTAATGAGTAGTTTATTATATTATCAAGAAGTAATCTTGCATTCGATTTATTTAATCGCATATTGCAGGGGATGATTTGTGTTAGAATTTTTACTAAGTGAAATTTTCAATATTTTTGTGATTGTGAAGGAAGATTTTTGTTTGGATTTGTATTTTGAAACTTATTAATCTGATAAATTTGAAATTATTGTAGTACATACATTTTTTGGACTCAAAATAGTGTGTGAATTAAGTTATCATTTACATAACCTCTAGACTGTGTATTCCATATTAAGGTTTAAAGAAGTTTTGGGCGAATGCCTGTTGTTTTTACCTGCATTGTATCTATTGTCTATGAATAAATGAAATGAAATGATAGGTAACCCTCACAACAATACTGACTTTCACCAAATTTTTACTACGTTTTTTCTGATATTTATTCGCCAGGAGCCATATTATAGAAAAAGTATATTCCTATATAATATGATCCTTAAGTATATTGATCTTTCTCACAACTCGTTTGCAATAATACGAAAATATATAATTCAACATTCAATGGCTTGTTCTTGAGACAAAATAACAGACATACAATAGTATGATTCTACACGATGGATACTTCAACCTTATTCTCAAAGCTATAATATTTTGATAATAATTATTATTGACCGAAACTCCAAATTTGAATAAAAATGTCATATCTCAGTAATTTTCATCTGTATAAGGCTAGGCACACACCAGTTAGTGAAGACAAGACAAGACACGATTAGTCACAATACTTCACATAGTTTCTTATGAAACATGTCTAATTACAGTGACTAATCAGTGTGAGTTGCGTCATAAGCAACAATGTGAAGTATTGTGACTGAACGTGTCTTGTCTTGTCTAACTGATGTGCGCCTAGCCTAATGTGTTGTGTTTATTTTTTATTCAATTGAATATTCATAATAATCATTTTCCTGCGTTTCCTCTTAACAAGAAAATCGGGAAACTTATCAAAAAGATTAAAGACTTTTTCAAAGTCGCTAACTGGTGTGCGACTAGCCTAATGTTTTGTGTTTATTTTTTATTCAACTGAACTTTCATTCTGATCAAAATCTGACTCTGCTCTTAACAAGAAAATCGGAAAACCTATCAAAAAGATGAAAGACTTTTTCGAAGTCGCTAAGTGAATAAAAACGATAATAGCAATCTTTTCATGTTGGAGCATTAGACTGTCTATTAACCTCCACTATATCCGCCAGCCAACATTATCTCTGAACCTTCACCTAAATCTCCTAAGCACATCTTTTTACTCCATTTTCGAGGCTTCTTATCACTCCAGGAACATATTCTATGGAGTGCTGAACATCCCATCCTCATATTCTCAGATTGGATGATAAGGAGAACTGGTAATCAGTGGGCCATTCAAGGGGTTCATAGCATTATTCTACTGTTATAAAGATTAGGTTATGATATCTATATTAGGTCCGATATCTAAATAGTTCAAATTTCTAATCAAAATTTATACTAGTAGGATCTGAATACCGTTGAGACGATCTTTTACCGAAGTGTGAAAATATTCTCCCTGAAATCATTTTAGGGCCGGTTTCCAAGCTCGGGATTTAGCTAAGTTCTAGACAGCTGGAGTCAGAAAACTGATTTTCCAAAACGGGGCGTAGTCGCAGTTTTTATCACAGTTTATATTTTCTCATTTCTATAATAATTGGAAACGTTTTTCCTTCACGATATTAAACATTCAAAATACCTGAAACATTACACTATTTTCTCTTCATTTTAAGTTCAATTTTCTATTTTTTTCGAAATTTAATTCAAACGTGACTATGACAATGACTACGCCCCGTTTCGGAAAGCCAATTTTCTGACTCCAGCTGTTTGAATTCTAGAACTTAGCTAAATCTCGAGCCCAGAGACCGGCCCTTAGTATCATAAGGATGAAAATACTTGCAAAAACATGTTTAAACTGGGTTATCGTTTGTGCGTAAATGCCGTCGTCGACCACGACAGGGTGAGGATTACAAATTGGGTAGATTTCAATCTGTCTAAATAATCTAAAAGATTATTTTTAATTATGTTTCAATGGGGGAGGTTGAGTTTATACTTTTTCATACTTTTAAATGACAATATGATGATATTATTAGAAAGGTTATGGTTCTTGAATAATAAACACAAATAATGAAAAGTTATCCGATCAGCTGTTTTAGCAAACATGAAATTTGGACAATATGAATGTCAATAATGCTTGTCGTCGTCTTAAGGTAGGCGCACACAGATCGTCATCGGACGGACGGCACGCATCGGACGGATCGCATGATTAGATTTGATGCATTGTTTTCAATTGGAGTCCGCATCGTATAGGTATGCGCACTCTAATTGAAAACAATGCATCAAATCTAATCGTCCGATCCGTCCGATGCGTGCCGTCCGTCCGATGACGATCTGTGTGCGCCTACCTTTACAAGGAAACTCACGGGGATGATCGACATTGTAAAACCGGTAGCAATAATCAAGGTGTTAATCTGGGTTATTATGATAAATGAGTTATATGACTTATATGACTCTTATACTCAGGGTCAGGGACGAGTTGGATGTTCTTGAATGTAGGTCTGTGATACACAGGGATTTCACCAGACAAGCATGTCATCTGAATGTTCCTTTTGTCAGGCTAAAAAACTTCAAGGCCATTATACTATAATTCTATTAGAATATTATCAATCAAGGCATTCAATAAGCTGCCTGTTAGTGTGAGAAATATGAATTAAGCCCGTTTAAAAACACTAGTTGAAAAGCTGCTAAAAGAGAACCCATTATATGATGTAGAGGAATTTTTCAATTTGCCCGTCCATGTAGTAAATACTTATTTTGTGTGATTATACGGTAATATATGTGTATGAATTGGCTCAGTAGTTTTATAGGATTTTGTTCTTGACGACACCTAATGTACATTAAATTGTATTTATTGGTGGATTAACGTATTCTATTCTATGATCAATCATAAGCATTATCTAGACATACAAAAGAAGCGAAGAATTTGCAAGAAAACCTTTTCTATTGAGTACATCAATTTCAAATGATATCATTAATATTTCTATCAGAATTGGTAGATAACTACAATGACTTGCAGATTAAAGATCATAAAACCATGAATCAGAGAACTCGTGACAATTAAAGCCATAGTTAAAGTAATAAGTGATGATAGTTAATAGTTAAAAGTTAATAGAAATGAGTTATATGATCAATCATAAGCATTATCTAGACATACAAAAGAAGCTAAGAATTTGCAAGAAAACCTTTTCTATGGAGTACATCAATTTAAAATGATATCACTAATACTTCTATTAGAATTGGTAGATAACTACAATGACTTGCAGATTAAAGATAATAAAACCGTGAATCAGATCTCGTGACAATTAAAGCCATAGTTAAAGTAATGAGTGATGATAGTTAATAGTTAATAGTTAATAGTTAATAGTTAAGCCATAGTTAATTGTTAACGAGTGATGGTAAATGAAGATAGTTAAAAAGTGTTTACTCATGATACTGAAGACTTGAAACCGTCAAGTTTCCTGAATAGATTTCATGCATTTGGAGAAGAAATGGAAATCAGGGCATCAGAGCGACTAAAACATGAAAGCTCCCAAGATTCAAGATCACGTTCGAAATAAATTGAATCTGCCACTGCCAAGTTGACAAATTATAGTTATAGCTGGCACGTGTTTACTATCAAGCCGTTTTAATAGTCGGTTCGAAATACACCGATTTATTGTTCAATAGAACGGTTGATACTTCTTGAAGCAATAAGTTGAAACGACTTAGCA
>NC_052506.1:9465671-9588171 GCF_014356525.2 Nilaparvata lugens
GCGTAAGTAGATATCCCATGGTATAAGGAATCTATGTCGCAACTTTTACTGTTATCTCAAGACGATTACTGTCGATTATTGTCAATTTTTACTGTTTTGTTGGGGTGATAGTGTATGAACGGTACAATTTGAGAGACTACCAGCGTCACACAGCTGCATAGGAAAGAACTATGTGAACTATCGGCTTGGGATAACAGTAAGACCTGCGACATAAACGCCCTATACCATGGGATATCTACTATGCTATCGTTTCTCTATGATATTACATCTATAAACCTGTATCAGATGCCGTCTGTAGTAGGCACTGATAAGATAGAGAGGTCCGGCAACGTAGTTCTCCTAACTTTCTCAGAATTGATAATTAATTAACAAACTATTTCATCCCAATTATGAAAATTCATTATGAAATTATAGAAAAATATGATCTCTTGCTTAATAAAATACATAATTGATTTTTTATATGGGAATGAACAGTTAATATTACATTAATAAACCTGTATCAGCTACCGTCTATAGAAGACACTGACAAGACAGAGAGGTTCGGCAACGTAGTTCTCCTAACTTTCTCAGAATTGATAATTAATTAACAGAATATTTCATCCTAATTATGAAAATTCATTTTGAAATTATAGAAAAATATAATTTCTTGCCTAATAAAATATAAAATTGATTTTTTAAACGAGAATGACCAGTTAATATTACATCAATAAACCTGTATCAGCTACCGTCTATAGGAGGCATTGACAAGACAGAGAGGATCGACAACGTAGTTCTCCCATCTCTCTCCACTGCCATTATAACGTGGACCTCACTAATCTAAGGGTAGGCAAACACCAGTTAGTCAAGACAAGACTAGTCACGATTAGTCACAATACTTCACATATTTGCTTATGAAAATACACACACCGATTAGCCATTGCAATTATACATGTCTTCATAAGCAACTATGTGAAGTATTGTGACTAAACGTGTCTTTTGTATTAACTTGACTAACTGGTGTGTGCCTACCCTAGTGAATCATTAAAACAAATGTAATGTAGTACCAAAAACGCAAACTAGTTTGATCAATCTTGCAAATCATAAGTTTCGAGTACAGTTTAAATATACTGAGGTAAAGATTATTTGCCAATAAGAACAGAGTAATACTAATATATGAACTAGACTCTTAGTAGTAATGCTATTAGTAGCATAGTCATTGATACAAAATAACTGAGTCAGGAGTGATAGGCGAAATAGACTGAGCAGTAGATATTGATGAGTATAGAGGTTGTTCTTTCATAATAGGGGAACAGGTGTACACATTAATCAGTGTTATCTAACCATCTTATCTACAAGGATGGCATAGATAGATGATACGTGAAAGTAGCATTTACGGAGTTGGAAAAACAGATGTTGCCTGCCTGCTATGGTTGTTTGAACTGATTTGATCTCGATACTAAAAACTGTTCTCAGATAGACAAAATCGAAATGGCTTCCTGGACCCTTTGGCAATGACATTTGAATTTGAAAAATTCAAGTTTTGAACTGTGAGATAATACTTTCAAATTTGAATTGTAGAGAATACATTAATTTTAATTACATATTAATAATTTTAATTTTCATCACTAAAGAGTAATCACCTAATCTGATAAGTTTTGGCAAAAAGCTGGAAAACTGTTTCAATCTGAAGTATTTTTGCCAGAATAGAGCCTTGTACCTCTGCGATTCGCATGACGGCGACGCGACGAATTCAAGCAAGACAAGAGTACTTTTGCCAGAATAGACCCTTGTCTATTGGGTCTATAGACCCACTGCTATTCGCATTACGGCGACGGATTCAACCATTTAATCACGGCTTGAAATTTCTCTCGCTCTCGAAATCATCATGGGAATCGCAGTAGTCTGCTCGAAGTTTAATAGAATGATTAAAACCACTTGTTTTGTGATAATCAAATAATAAATACATACATAAATAAAGATTCTCACCAGAAAAAAATCTGTGATTAAAGCGGAATATCATGACTATTCTTCAAAAATCAAACCAGTAGAACAAGAGTTCATTCTAATAGAAGAATCAATCCTAACAGTTTTTGGAAGCAAAGGAGATGAGAGTTGAATTATCATTATTTATTGGACCAAGGATCTCCAAAACCTCCAACCAAAGGAACCCTATGGAGCACTCGGAACCCGTTTTTTGGATTGTGGAGCTGCTCCGGACGTTGCTAATTAGAGAGAGTTGAATTTATGAGCAACCACTAGGAAGAGACAAGGGGAGAATATGAATGTGAATTATATTCCCATACATATATTGTTGAGCCTTAACTTTTTGGTGAGGGCTTCTCTTATTTATCTAGAAATTTAAAATCTAAGTATCCTTTTTTCAACTTTTATTCACAACCTATCTCAACATATTAAGTAGTTGACTTCTTTTTATTCTTAGCTCTGTTATCACCTCATTGTTATTCGTAATTCTCAGCATATAATTCACATCTATTATTATTTTTTCAAATCGTATATGGTTTCTAGTATATAGTATTTTTTCTTCACTAATATAAAATAGTTTTTTCCTTGTTTCTTTCCATCGAATTTCAATTTCTTTGTAAAGTGATTATTGTAATTTTTTGATTGGGGAGCAATTTTTGGGATTTTTCCGTATGCTCCCATATTGTTGTAAATGGATAAATAAATATTAATGCTATTTTCATGTGAGTGAAATAAGTTTAAAAAAGGGTGTAATTGAATTTCAAATTTCTAGATTGTTGAGCCTATATTGTTGGGTATATTGGGTCTATATAGTTTAGATAGTTTTATTTATTTATTTATAATTTTCACAAAGTAGCACTGATTGGGAGAGAAAAACTAAGGATACTCCTTGTACCATTTTTCTCCCAAATTTAGATAACATTTTAAAAGTCCAAGATAGGGTTATGGTTTCACTTTTCTGAAATTTAGTCCATTTTCACTAAAAAAAACAACGAAAACTAAGAATTTTAAATTTTGATGGTTAAAAACAGAATAAAAAACAAAAATATCACACTCAAATCACCATTAATTGGAACATTTTTGCGTAATTTGACAAAATTTAGAGCCAGGAAAAACACAACTCACTATTGTTCGAAAAGATCAGTTAGTATCGGTTGGTATCAACCATCAGAATTGAGTTACCAAGTTTAACCAGATGAAGAACCACATTGGAAATTCTATCAATGATAGATGGAAGTCTATAATCATAAATGAACTTAGCTTGAAACTTTCAAGGAGTAATTTATCTAGTTCGAATACCAGAGTTACTCACTTTTCATATTCAATGGTAACTGTAGGAAAAACTTAATGTGAATACGTGCGCAAAGTTCCTCTGCTGCACTCAAGAAATCATTCCGCCCTCGCCTACGGCTCGGGCGTAAACGTTTCTTTCGGTGCAGCAAACTGTCACTTTGCGCACTAGTTGCACAAATAACTATTTCCTTGTTTCTTTCTATCGAATTTCAATTTCTTTGTAAAGTCATTATTGTAATTTTTTGATTGGAGAGCAATTTTTGGGATTTTTCCGTATGCTCCCATATTGTTGTAAATGGATAAATAAATATTAATGCTATTTTCATGTGAGTGAAATAAGTTTAAAAAGGGTGTAATTGAATTTCAAATTTCTAGATTGTTGAGCCTATATTGTTGGGTATATTGGGTCTATATAGTTTTATTTATTTATTTATAATTTTCACAAAGTAGCACTGATTGGGAGAGAAAAACTAAGGATACTCCTTGTACCATTTTTCTCCCAAATTTAGATAACATTTTAAAAGTCCAAGATAGGGTTATGGTTTCACTTTTCTGAAATTTAGTCCATTTTCACTAAAAAAACAACGAAAACTAAGAATTTTAAATTTTGATGGTTAAAAACAGAATAAAAAACAAAAATATCACACTCAAATCACATTAATTGGAACATTTTTGCGTAATTTGACAAAATTTAGAGCCAGGAAAACACAACTCACTATTGTTCAACAAGATCAGTTAGTATCGGTTGGTATCAACCATCAGAATTGAGTTACCAAGTTTAACCAGATGAAGAACCACATTGGAAATTCTATCAATGATAGATATAATCATAAATGATTATATAATCATAAATGAACCTAGCTTGAAACTTTCAAGGAGTAATTTATTTAGTTCAAATACCAGAGTTACTCAAGACGTTTTTTTTCAAACATAATTGTGCTCAGTGAGTGAAAAACGTTATGTATGTATGTATTTAAGGCTGAGCAAAGGCTAAAAATAAACTTTCTACTGGTGATATTTTTCAAAGCTTTTCGATAAGTATATCATGAAGCTATCAAAATGAAACAGGTTTCTCAGGAAAACTTTTTTCACCGATCATTACTTTTTGAGATATAAGATCCTAAAGTTTAAATTTTTGGTACAGAACATTTGAAGTTCGGTAAGAGATAAATCCATGATATTCAGAGGATAGATTCTTCATGGTATTGTTGATCTAGTTAGACAAAAATTTTCTGAAAATATTGATTTTTGAGAAAGTTATTCAACTGACCAAGAATGACTCAACTAAAAGTTATTTTTAGTAAATTGAATAACTTTCTTAAAAATTGATATTTTCAGAATTTTTTTTTATTAAATCAACAATACCATTAAGAATCTATCCAATGAATCTCTTGGATCTATCTCTTACCGAACTTAGAATGTTCTGTCCCAAAAATTTAAACTTTAGGGTCTTATAATCTCAAAATTAATGATCGGGAGGAAAAATGTTTTCCTGAGAAGCCTTTTTCATTTTGATAGCTTCATGATATACAAATCAAAAAGCTTTGAAAAAATATCACCAGTAGAAAGTTTATTATTAGCCTTTGCACAGACTTAATGTAATGTAATCAATTAACATTCTTTACTCATCTTGCTATCTTGCATTCGTACTCATGGAAATAGATTCATCAGTTTTTCTCTTTTTATGACAAACTAATAGCTACGATTTATGATGACGATAAAAGTAGTGATAGCTTTGAATGCAGTCAGCAAGGGCATTTTACATGAAATAATATCTTACTTCGGAAGGAGTGATGCATTTTGCAGTAGCTTAACGACAAACATAATTACCGTACTGTCGTCCTACCAACATTACTCTCACTTGGCATGACATCCGCGCTTCTCAAGGTTTTCGCCTGATTACGAAATTATCCTAGTGATAACAACACTGTAACGTGATAATTTGATTTTAGGCTGTTGGAGAAAAAAAAAATCAAAAACTGGAGATACATTCAAATTTTCTACTATGATTCCAAATAATAATAAAAATTTGACAGAGTCACTGTCGATGTTGTAGAAACGTTTCATAATGAAATAAAAACACACATATATCTAATCGTCAAATGCTACGAAACCATGGTCAGGTACAAATAAAACTGTAGAATTCGACGATATTTGAGTGTTTTTTGTCAATAATAATAATAAATTTATTTCTCATTAAAACGAACATGACAATATTGGAAATCCTATAAAAGTATCAACTTATATACTTTTCGAAGAAAGGAATTCATTCCTGTATAGCAATACCTAGTATTCTAATAATCGATAAGTACTAACATAGAGAAACAAGAGCATAAGTAGATATCCCATGGTATAGGGCGTTAATGTCGCAAATGTTACTGTTATCTAAAGCTGATAGTCCACGTAGTTCTTTCCTGTGAAGCTTTATGACGCTGGTAGCAGAGAAAACTCCTATAATTCTCTTGTAATTCTGTGCTGGTAGTCTCTCATATTGTGCTGTTCATACACTCTTATCCAGTAAAAACAGTAAAAATCTATAATAATCGGCCTGTAATCGGCTTGAGATAACAGTAAAAGTTGCGACATAAACGCCCTATATCATGGGATATCTACTTACGCTAATGTTTCTCTATGGTACTAATAAATTAATTTTAGATCAGTTGAAAAAATAAGTTTTGTAGAAAATTATCAGCCAATATTTCAAATACAAATCAACTGTAGCAAAAGATGTAAACAAATACTTGAATTCTGAGCATAAAAATTGAGGCTATAATAATAACGCCATATTCTCAAGCAAGCTAATCCATTGACATTTAAATTTCACAGCAATGCAGAATGTCTTCCAATACAATATGAAGCCATTCAGTCGGATATGGTCTCGTTGAAGCCACAAGTACAAGAGACATCCTATACTATTAAACGAGCAGCTTCTGTTTATATGTTTAGATGTTTATATGTTTGTATTTCACCGGATCTCGAGAACGGCTCTAACGATTCTCACGAAATTCAGAACATAGTAGGTTTATAATATAAAGATTCGATTGCACTAGGTCTCATCCCTGGGAAAACTCGCTGAAGGACATTACTTTTTACTTTTACTTTTCTTGTTCGTTACAATTATTGAACTCCATTAAGGGAACAACGATC
Source organism: Nilaparvata lugens (assembly GCF_014356525.2). Lineage (NCBI taxonomy): Eukaryota > Metazoa > Arthropoda > Insecta > Hemiptera > Delphacidae > Nilaparvata > Nilaparvata lugens. The sequence goes on from NC_052506.1 coordinate 9,472,074, forward strand.
CCGCAGTATATGACACGTCAAAGTTTAATCTAATATCTACCATCCCTCCTATTTCAACACAACAGATCCCACATAATCAAACATTATTCAACAAGGAATTCTGCTAACCTGTACGGACACAATACAATAAGGAATTCCCTGAGTGTTTTATGAACTCCTTCAAGCCATCAATTTCTCTTATGTGAGATGGGATTGAATTAAATATTTTCATTCCCATTAAAAAGATAATAGATTATTATTCATCCTTGGAAAAACAGTTGATAATAATTATTTCGTCGTCTGTTGGTAATGGAAGTGAATGAGCGAGTTCATGAGTGTGGGACTGTGTCAAAATTATGACTCAGCTGTTGAACTTTTGTAATCATTCAATCAGGTACTTAGTGCCGGTTGCAAAAAAAGCCGGGTTATTTTCAATCCTGATTAATTCCAGTAGATCCATCTTTTTGAAATGGTCTTCTCTGATTTGGTTCACTTGAAGTTAATCAGGATTAGAATTTAACCGGCTTTTGTGCAACTGGGCCTTTGTGAGGGAAATTTTTGCATTCGTCTGGGAATTAATCTCAATTTACTGTGATGTATCCATTTATGTATGAATGTTATTATAATTTCTTCTTTCGTGATAAATTTTTTATGCTTTTGTACTCCAGAGCGAAGCTCGGTCCCCGATATTTACAACTAACTCAGAGTTACTAGCTGTTTACTGCAAGCTTAACAATGCTTTTCTTGTAGCAGCTGGATTACATATCAAATATTGGAATCGAATCAATGGGTCTATCCAATTTTGATGACAATGAACATTGATGTTTATCAATTAGGGGATGATCAAGAATAATACCTTGTCGAAGTAAGAATGATGTTTTAAGGTGCGTACAGATATACGCGCCGCGAACATGGGCAATTCACTTTTAATCAGCTGATGCCAAGCTTTTTATATCTGTATTTTACCGTTTCTGTAAAAATACAGATATAGTCAGCTGATTAAAAGTGAATTGCTCATGTTCGCGGCGCGTATATCTGTACGCACCTTTAGACGAGAGGGGCAGCAAGGGAGGCTTGATCTGCAGCGTTAATTCATCAGTTGTCACCTTGCCTACAGTGAGATCCACATTCAACTGTCAGCTTACCTTATGGGAAACACCCACATTTCCTATCTAACCAATGATGACAGTTTGAAATGTATCTAGCATCAGCTCAGTCAGCTGTCATCGGCGAGGATTAAAATTGAATTGACGCGAACTGCTCGTCCTTTCATTCAACTCCGTTGGGTTAATGCGTTGTCGCCTTTGCATTGACGAGGACCAATTACGAGTGGCATTGAGCAGAAGCCTTGACTTGATCAAAGCCCCTACTTAGCCAGGCATTTGCAAACTTCGCAACGTAAACAGACTCCTCTAGGAACATGTGCACGTAAGTGAATTGCCTATAGTGAGGTCCACGTTATAATGACAGTATTTGATTAACTTTGATGATGCTATCCTTGTCTATCATTCGACAAAGCAGGTATTACTATCCTTTTCTAGCTCCGCAACGATGCCAAATCTGTTTTTGACAATGTAGAAATACAATTAATTGAGGCAGAGAATCGGTAACGATGTTCTTCTATCTTTATCCACTGCCATTATAACGTGGACCTCACTATAGGTGGGTTGATTGATTGATTTACTAGTTCACGTGCCCGATCTACAGAGACCTATTGTATTATAATACTAACAATTATTTACGTTTAATTGAAGAATTACGTTTTTAATTGATACTAGTACTTCTATGAACAGTAGACCTCGCGCTCAGTAAGTTACATTGATTGACCTGTTGTTATGTTTTCTCAAGAATTAATAAATAATTTATCAATCTAAAATGTCTAGGAAAAATCCTAGCTTTCTGTCCTATCGTACCGAGACGTGTCGTCCCGGAATGTGAGTGTGAGCGCTGTTATCAGGTCTGGCTGCCGTCGATATGTCAATCCAATCAACCCATCAGAGAACATTCTGTGTTGTCGTGTTGGCGAAAAATCGGTGTGTTGAAATTAACAAAATAAACTACCATAATGCTGATTTCCTACAAACTTCATTTCTCACTTTTCATGATTTTAGAAATCAATTTCTTTTCAATAATATTTGTTGCAATTTTAATCATCAGATTAAAAAAGAAAAATGTAAAAAGAAATGTTTTCCATCAATAACTCCAAACTAGAATCATGGCCTCAGCTTATGGAGAGACAAAGTGAGTAGACAACTGTCTACTAACGTTGATGGAAAGATACTTTTTCAAGATGTTCGATGTTTTGAACGGGTAGTATCATAGCCACCTCAAATACAAGGCCCCGGCCTACGATATTGCAACGTCGCAGTGTAGGCCTAGAATCTAATACATGATTGGTGAAAAAGATTTAAAAAAATAACAGCTGATCTTTTCCACCTATCATGTATTAGATTCTAGGCCTACACTACGACGTTGCAATATCGTAGGCCGGGGCCTTGTATTTGAGGTGGCTATGGTAGTATTATAGTCCACTAGACAGCTGATTTATGATAAATAATTCTATTGTCTGATTTTTACGGTAATATTGGTGTTCGAAGTTCGAAACTCCTTTCCCTTTTGTATTATCCTAAAAAAGCAAAATTTTAAAAAACCTTATGTATATGTCGACGCGAAATTCAAAAAGGAACATACCTGTCAAATTTCATGATAATTTATTGCTGCGTTATCGCTGTAAATGCGCAACATATAAACAGAAAGAGAAACATATAAACATAAAGAGAAATGCAAAACCGTCGACTTGAATCTTAGACCTCACTTCATTCGGTCAATAAAACAAAAAACAAAATCCCAAGAAAAGAAAAGTACAGTGATCTGAAGTAAATAAAAAGGAAAAGTGAAGTTGACAATGATTGGAAACGAATTTGATGGAATTATTTGGTTCCCTATCCACAAGAAGTTCCTAATCACCTGTTATTGTTGTTTATTCACATGTAGATAGTAATTTTAGAAACAATTTATCAGAAACAGACACTGATTATGATTGTGAAATGTCCAATTGATGTCTAATCAACATGTCACATAGTCCGAGAATAGTAATTAGCTCAAAGGACCTCCTGGAGTGACGCTCCAGGACGTTGTAAAGAGATTATATGGTTGCTTAAATAATAGAATGCAAGTTGATATTGAATGAATATTGACGGCATAAATTATAATATCGAGGACCGAGCTCTGTAGTACAAAAGCATAAAAATGTATTACGAAAGAAGAAATTATAATAACATTCATGAAGAAAAGTTCTATCTAATCACAGTAAATTGAGATTAATTCCCAGAGGAATGACAAAATTTCCCTCACAAAGGCCCAGTTGCACAAAAGCCGGTTAAATTTTAATCCTGATTAACTTCACGTGAACCAAATCAGAGAAGACCATTTCAAAAAGATGGATCTACTGGAATTAACCAGGATTGGAAATAGCCCGCCTTTTTTGCAACCGGCACCAAGTACTTGATTGAATGATTACTAAAGTTCAAAAGCTGAGTCATAATTTTGACACAGTCCCACACACATGAACTCGCTCACTCACTTCCATCATCAACAGACGACGAAATAATTATTATCACTGTTTTTCCAACGATGAATAATAATTATCCTTTTAATGTCCTTCAGCAAGTTTTCCCAGGGATGAGACCTAGTGCAATCGAATGTTTACATTATAAACCCACTACGTTCTGAATTTCGTGAGAATCGTTAGAGCCGTTTTCGAGATCCGGTAAATACAAACATATAAACATCTAATCATGCAAACATCTAATATATAAACAATAAACAGAAGTTGCTCGTTTAATATTATAGGATTGGTGAAATAATTTACATAATAATGGTGAATGTTCATTTTATCATTAGATTGAAATCATTTGGACTCGTTCACTGTTAAATGTTGATGATACTTAACTATCTGATTTTTAACTTGGCATGCTGTTGTACTATTTGGGATATTCATAAGTAGGCTAGAAACCACACAAGCTGTAGTCAAATTAAAGGTGAGATTTTAACTAATATACTGGAAAGTATAATTGATACTGTAAAGTAATGAAAATTACAATTTTTGATAGACTTCGCTGCCCTAGTCCCCGGTTTATAGTGACTATAGAGTGATTCTATAGTCTCTGTACCTCGGTTCGGTTCATCGGTTATTAGTCATGTTTCAAACAGAGTTTTACCCAGGGCTGTTATGTGTAATAAGAGAACTAATTAAAAAGTATGCCAATATGACTGTGCAGTCCATTTGATCCATCGTAAAATAGAGACCGTCTGTCATGCAAATTGATGGCTGATTAGAAAAAAACTCATCTATCTTCATAGAATATTCTGCAGTTTTTCGAGCACACGCTAAAATAGTCGGTTAAAAACTCTGTCGTATTAAAAACTCGACCAAATGATATCGATAAAAAAGCTTTCATATTCATTTTATAATTCTATCTTTGATGATTCCATTATATTTTGCAACATAGAATAGCAATTAAATAGTTTATTTAGTAGGTGATGAAGGTATTGATATGGGCTCTGTATCAACAAAACGTATCGTTATTCAATTTATAAATGATCATCTCTTATTTTTAATCGAAGGGAAAATGGGATAGATATTAGTATAAAAGCATGTATACCACTTAAACACAGCTAAATAATACGAAGAACAAGAGCTAACATACTATAGGTACTGTACTGCAAGAGCCCATTATTCTACACGAACTACGGAACTACTAGGTTGGTACTAGTACACACAAGAATGACACAGACTTAAATCTGTAGTTCTAGCTAATGGGTATAATGTGCTAAAATATGTGCATATTTAATACTAGCCGTCAGGCTCGCTTCGCTCGCTGTATCCGTCTAGCCAGGGGGCTCCGCCCCCTGGACCCCCGCCTGGATCTTCCAGAAATGAAATCAGCGGGCTGGCTTCGCTCGCCTGCATTTTTCATTTGAGCATGCTTCATTCCAACAGAAAGTCAAAGTACTGGAAACGCAGAAAAACTGAGAAAAACGCCGATTTTGGGCGTATCTTTGATGAAATATTAAAGTCACCTCATCACAACATTTTTAGATCCTACCTAAACCTCTGTCAAAAATTTGGACATTTTCTGTCTATTACTTGATGAAAGAACTGAGAAAACGCTAATTTTGGGCGTATCTTTGGCGTTATTTCAAATTCCTTCTAACACAACATTATTACACCCTAGCTGAGCTTCTGTACTAAATTTGAACAATTTCTGTTCATTTGTTCTCGATAAATCTGAGAAAAAGCAAAAAAAAACGCTAATTTTGGGCGTATCTTTGACACGTTATTGCAAATTCCTTCTAACACAACATTATTACACCCTAGCTGAGCTTCTGTACTAAATTTGAACATTTTCTGTTCATTTGTTCTCGATAAAGCTGAGAAAGCGATAAAAACGCTGGAAAAATGCAGATATTGGGCGTATCTTTGGAAATTTTTTCAAATCCGTTCTTAGTGCGCCTCTAAAGGGCCAACTGAACATACCTACCAAATTTGAACGTTTTTGGTCCGGTAGATTTTTAGTTCTGCGAGTGAGTGAGTCAGTCAGTCAGTGAGTGAGTGCCATTTCGCTTTTATATATGTAGATGGGATGGTTTTTGGATTATTAATTATAATTAATAAGGATTTAATTCAAGTAGCAATTGCGATTGCTCAGGATTTACTCGCTTCTCCGATAAGCACTGTCCAAGACGTGAATGGGGAAAAAATGCATGGGAATGCCCTCTATCTGAGAAATGGAGCAATACTATTGATAGCATTGATAACAATATTGATAATGATGATAGATTGTGAAGTAATTTCATCATCTCAATGATTCTCAACTTTATATCCTACCCAATGACAATAGCTGTTCAAAACTGAAGATATATCAACACAAGCTCACAATCACGTAATTCACTTGATAAGGCTGTTCTAGGAATTTTAAAAAGTATAATCCTCTTATAATTAACCAATTCCACACACTATTTGGTAATTCCCGCAATTACACAGGTTTTTATTTACGTGTGAAGAGTGGATAATGAACATTACAGACGCTGAGTTTTCAAGTTCAACTCATCATTCCTACAGAGTTGTGAATGAGAATCATTACATACTAGCAGGAATACTGAGTATTGTTTTTAATCTTTACTGATTCATACAATAAGTACATCATCATAAGGTAACCTTGTGCTATTCCTCTCCCAAATTTAGAAAAGGTAAACATAGTCCGAAATAGGTGAAGTAATTTTGTAGTTGTTCACTTCACAAAATTTTCACTCTAAAAATATTTAGAAGAGCTAAAGCTTTCTTTCCTATCACAAGCATTCTTTAGAAAAACTGCTTTCCTCAGAGTTTCATTGACTAGGCTAGTAGTTAGTGTTATTCATAGGCTTAAATTCCTTAATACATGAAAAGTTTGAAGTGGAATTTTTATCCCTTTACAATTTGAATATTTCCTAGTTGAACTCTACTGCCTATAAATTCAAAACGTATAAATTAGATTATAGGTTTATTGTTTTTAACCTATAAATTCAAAACCTGTAAACCTTCCAAACATATCAATTGCATTTCCAGTTCTCCTTATTTGAACTCTCCGAGCTATAAATTCAAAACCTATAAATTCGTTACAGGTTTATTGTTTTTAACCTATAAACTCAAAACCTGTAAACCTTCCAAACCTATAAATTGTATTTCCAGTTCAAAAAGAGAACTCAATTGCAATGACTCACTCAATACGAAGGGAGATAATAAAAATAGAGTTAAAGCTCTATTTAGATAACAGCCTAACGTCCGAAAAAGAAAGTAGATCAGAATCCCCTTTGTATTATTTGTTTGTATCTTCTCGATAAAGTACTTTCACTGGCTTTTAAACGTCAGGTGCTTTATATATCTAGTCATTTTTTATTATTGGATATCAACACTTTCTCTCAAACATTGTAGTCTGCGATTTTGTGAATGAACAATCAATAATTTTAAACGAAAAACAAACATCACCGATTCCATTCAATTTCATCAGTACAATTATTGGATGATATTTATTAAGCTGAAGTTTTAGATTTATCATAATTTACAATAAGAAGTATTATGAATAGATTAGATTAACACCCAAAATACTGTTAATCTACCTTCGAAGAATATGATAGAAATTGCTGTATAACATTGTTGTCTGCGATTTTGTGAATGGACAATCAATAATATTTTAAACGAAAATCAAACATCACCGATTCTATTCAATTTCATAAGTACAATGATTAGATGGTATTTATGGAGCTGAAGTTTTACAGTCTTCCAATTTATTATGTTTTACAATAATAAATTATTATCGAAAGTATTATTGATAGATTAGATCACCCGAAAGATTATTAATCTACCTTCGAACAATATGATAGAAATTGCTGTCTAACATTTTTGTCTGCGGTTTCGCGAATGAAAAATAAATAATTTAAAACAAAATCAAACACCATCGATTCTATTCAATTTCATCAGTACAATGATTAGATAGTATTTATGAAACTGTAGTTTACTGTTTTTAAATTTATTATAATTTACAATGATTATTATCAAAAGTATTATTAATATATTAGATTGACACCCAAAATATTGTCAACCTACCTTCGCAGAATATGATAGAAATTGCTTTTGAGCAAAGTAGAAGAGGTTTTTTTCAGGATGTCAAGGTGCTTCTTATTACTACTCTCTCCAATGCAATACTATATATAACGTTTTCAATCTAGTGAGATAATAGGAGATTCGTCTAGCTGAGGGAAGATTGGCATAAAAACTTACGCAATTTGGACTCAATAGCTGTATTTCGTAAACTTGAGGAATGTAAAAGAAAATAGTTTATCCAAGAGCAGCATGTGGCATTTGATGAAATGAGATTTTTTATACTTTTTAATTATTATTGAGGTTTGCTACGACCAGTTTTTAATAGCCTCTTCATTGTACTTAACTTTGAAAAAGAAAAACAGATTATAATCATCCGTGGCAGGTTATAATGGTGGTCACAGCCTGCTGAGTTGAGTTCAGCTTTCAGCTAATAGCCAGCTCCAATGATAATTGAAAACGACCTTGAATAAAGTAGCAGCAATTATTATTGTTTTGAGTATATTTAATTCAGTTTTCCTCAAACAATTCCTTTGCTAAGTTATTATTTGAAAGTCATAATTTGAAGTCTGAACTCTGATGAGCAGTTGATTTATAGATTAAACTTACATTTTTTACCCTATAGAACAACAACAACCGAGCAATTAATTATACGGTATGAAAATATCAACACTTTGCTGATTTCATTGTCTTGTATTCAGGAATATTTCTGATATCCTTGATTATTTTTATATTAGTATTTAATATTATTCAATTATTTATGATTATTTAATATTTCTGAAAAGTTTCCTTGTATCTTCATCGAAGATTTTCATCTGATCAATTAAAAGAAAAACTTTTTTATCTTAATTCACACGATTGGACGAAAACGAGGCATCAAATTTCAGAATAGAATTTTTATTCAACAAAGTTATCACAGCACAATAATTCAACCAACAGATCAGGTAGACCAATAACCGGAACATAACTGTTTCAGAACCTACTTTTACAGGAGAGGTAAAAAAAATTTCCAGGATGCAAAATATTAATCAGTAGTCATTTTAGACGGACCTTGGGATTCCCTCAAGATTTCATTTTGAATTCCCCACCCCAAAAATATGAAGAACAAAACCCACCCCTGTGGGGGCACCCCTGTTAAAACAAAATTTCCAGGATGCAAAAAATCAATCAGTAGTCATTTTAAAAGACTGACCTTTTGGGACCTTGGGATTCCCTCAAGATTTCATTTTGAATCCCCCACCCCAGAAATTTGAAGAACAAAACCCACCCCTGTGGATACACCTGTTATGGATAATGAGTTGATTTTGAACTTAGGCTAGGCACACACCAGTTAGTCAAGACAAGACATGATCAGACACAATACTTCACATCTTCACATAGTCGCTTATGAAGACATGTCTAATTGCAATGACTAATCAGTGTGTGTTGCGTCATAAGCAACTATGTGAAGTATTGTGTCTGATCATGTCTTGTCTTGACTAACTGGTGTGTACCTATCCTAAGTCTCAATTCATTGTACGATTTCTATGTTCTTTCAATACAGCCTTTAATGTCATTCAAAGTTATACTTTAAAGTCGATTTTAAATAAAGTCTTGAGCAACCAAAAACAAGATCGAATCATACAATTCTAGTGGCAGGTAAATGGACATTCAAAGCGTGCTTGGCCAAGTACGTTCTTAAGAACCGTTTGTAAGAAATAAGACATGTATTTTTCATTTACTACAACATTTTACATAAGTGTATAATATTGCAATTATAACATAACATTTTCTATGTTATTAAATGAAACTTTCAAGACTTTGATAGCATCATTATTCAAGACAGTTACCGTCCAAATAATTTCACTATTGCTTACGATGAACAACACTCTGCATCAAAACAATTTTTTGGATCAAAGATCAGAGAATTTTTTTGGGATTTCCCTGTATATGCTCCCACATGGAATGTTTAAAACCAGGGAGTATAAAATGTTTTGAAACAATATACTCTGTGATCAAAACAGAGCACTTTATCAATCAGGGTCCACGTTTACAGAGCAGATGACTGCCTCACTAATAACGGTTCACTTGGCGTTGCATAACAGGGGGTCAGTACGAGCAGACGAGCACAATGACCGGGAAGCGGTGGGTAGTCAGTCAATTGTTGGTTGCACTCCACTCATCATTGCATTGAATGCACCGGGGCCGTGGGCGGACGGGGACGGGTAATGTCAGCCAGTAAAAGTGTTTTGAGGGGCAGTAAGAGAGAGAGTGAGTAGGAGTGAGTGAGAGTGACTGAGAGAGACTTGCAATGGTGAGAGGGGTGAGGGGCAAGGTCACCAGCTGACTGCCCCGCCACACCCACCAATAATAAAGTGCAACGCCAAGCAGCGGTCAGCTGACCGGCAAGTGGAGCAAAACGCACTGCACCGTTGCAGCGCTTTCCTGGTTGACGCAAAACTCAACTGAAGAAATTACTTCCAATGTGGAATACAATATTATTATCATTTTTTTGGGAGTTATGACTCCAATCACGAATTTCTTTTGAATGATTCAGTACGTTGTTGTTTAGGCACTCCAAATTGGTCACATTGATCAAAATTAAATGGACAAGCAAATAATAGCGGTCAGGCAAACTTATGTTCCCCTTACCAAACACTACACACGATCTCAGAAAAATTGGAAATATACAGTTTAGGCCTATATTATTCAGACATTCGACACTTATGAGCTTCAGGATTACTTAAACTTAAGGCTGTGCAAAGGCTAAAAATAAACTTTTTACTCGTGATATTTTTCAAAGTTTTTTGATTTGTATATATATATCATCAAGCTATAAAAAAGAAAAAGTTTTCTCAGGAAAACATTTTTTTTCTTATCATTACTTTTTGAGATATGAACGCTCAAAGTTTAAATTTTTGGGACAGACCATTTAAAATTCGGTAAGAGATAAATACACGAGATTTAGAAGATATATTATTCATTGTATTGTTGAACTAGTAAAACAAAAATTTCCTAAAAATATCCATTTTTAAGATAGTTATTCAATTTACTAAAAATAACCAAAATTAACTTTTAGTGGAGTTATTTTTGGTAAATTGAATAACTTTCTCAAAAATTGATATTTTCAGAAACTTTTCATTTTATTCAATCAAAAATACCATGAAGAATTTATCCTCTAAATCTCATGAATTTATCTCTTACCGAATTCGAAATTTTCTGTCCCAAAAATTTAAACTTTAGGCGCACATATCTCAAAAAGTAATAATCGGAAAAAAATGTTTTCCTGAGAAAACTTTTTCATTTTGATAGCTTGATGATGTACAAATCGAGAAAATTTGAAAAATATCATCAGTAAATAGTTTATTTTTAGCCTTTGCACAGCCTTTAGGTGAAAATCACAATTTGTCCCATGATTTATGACGTGAATTACATTTGAATGACAAGTCCTGTATTAATGAAACTGTTTTCTTCAATAGTAGTGCATACATTGTACAGGTTCTTCTCTACAAAGAATAAACAAGGCTTTGAGTTTTCAATTGGAGTTGACAAAAAGTTTTGAAAATTCATCGTCACAAGTTGAACGTTTTTTCTAAGATCAAAACAATTCTTGTTAATGGATGTTAGTAAAGTTTGGAAAAAAATGAAATGATAGATAGAATATGAATGTTGGAAAATAACATTTTCTTACAGCAAATATTCACAGGTTTCAGGAATACTGAATTTATAGATTGTTAGTGGTAATTTTAGTTGCTAGACTCATGATACACAGCAATTGAAAGTGAACATGGTTAATTCTTAGTGGTAGTTGCTAAGGTGCGTACAGATATACGCGCCACGAACATGAGCAATTCACTTTTAATCAGCTGACTATATCTGTATATTTACAGAAACGGTAAGATACAGATATAAAAATCTTGGCATCAGCTGATTAAAAGTGAATTGCTCATGTTCGCGGCGCGTGAATCTGTACGCACCTCTAGACTCACCTATGATAGTTGCTAGACAATAGTAGTCGATATAATAGTTGCTACTCATAATACACAGCAATTGAAACTAAACATGGTTAATTGTTGTATTGTTGAGAACTTGGAAGTTGATTCAGTAGTTGATTGTTCTATTGTTTAGAACTTGAAAGTTGATTCAGTAGTAGATTATTGTATTGTTTAGAACTTGGAAGTTGATACAGTAGTTGATTGTTGTATAGTTGATAACTAAGCAATTGATCCAGTTCAGTTTTACGTCGGCTAGGAAAACGGAGCTTAACAGTGACCACGACTCGCTGCAAGCTATTGACCCAATTTGAATGATAACCTGGCGTTCGACTACTGTGACCGACCGCCTGCTACTTGCCTGCCACCACATTGCAACAATCACTACAACTTTTATCAGATCCTGGCCTACGTTGATTGCAGTATCGAGTTCGAATCTAAAAAGCACATAGAACAAGATTTTCTCTCAGTAGCAACAACAATTTGTCGCTTTTTATAATAGAAAATGTTTGAGTAAAGGATTTGGAGATTTGATATTACATGTATGAATTCACCTCTTCTTAAGGTGCGTACAGATTTACGCGCCGCGAACATGAGCAATTCACTTTTAATCAGCTGATGCCAAGCTTTTTATATCTATATCTTATACCGTTTCTGTAAAAATACAGATATAGTCAGCTGATTAAAAGTGAATTGCTCATGTTCGCGGCACGTATATCTGTACGCACCTATAGAAGAACATTTTTGTAAATTTATTCGTAGATTTGAATAGAATCAACAGACTTCACATACTAGATGCAAGGTTGGTATAGTATAGAGCTAGCCGCCTATTCCTTAATCTTGTACTAGATGAGCCTAAAATTGTATCAGTGATTTGTTTTAAATGACATCTAAATTTATACATTTACCTTATTCAGGAAGAATCAATACTCAGGTAGAAGAGGAAGAGGAAGAATTCAGGCTAAGGTACCTGAATCAGATACCTGTATTTATAAATTTAAAATGAATCGTCGCTGATACAATGAATTCTAAGCTCATCTAATACAAGGCTGATAAATATGAGCTATGATACTATCCTTATGATAGTATCATAATACTATATGATACTATCCTTGCTTCTAGAATATGCAATTCCCACTGTTAAGCTGCGTTTACACCAAAGTTATTAACAAAATTTAATGAAATAATCCTTATAGATTCTATTAGATTGAACGGAACTTGACAAACACATATGTTCATCATGTGTATGATAAGTTATGTTCAATCTAATATAAGGATTAAGTTATTAACATGTTGTTAATAACTTTGGTGTAAACAGCTTAAGGCAGAGCTACACACACGTCGATATTTGTTCGTACGATTTTTTGCCGTCCTTATAAATTCTATTAGATTAAACAGATGATGTCAAACATAATTATGATGTTTGTCAAGCTCCGTTTAACATGATGGAGTTCATAAGGACGGCAAAATATCGTACTAACAAAAACCTATGTGTGTTTAACTGGCTTTAGGTGTTCCAGTTTTAGAAGTCTTGGAAATTGATATAAAACAGGTACCTGATCGAAAAATACAACTGATCAAATAAAAATTGTTATGCTGATCTACACCAACCAGGATCAATATTGTATTAAATGTGCTGAAAAAACGAGAGTTTTCGCACCAAAGACTATAGCTCACTAGCCCCAAGCTGTTTTGTGAAAATGATGAATGTATGTTTTCTTGTAGAGACAGCAACTATAAAATGCGTTACAAGATCAAGTAGTGATCTTGCGGGAACGCCACATGAGCGTTTTATGTGTGTGATCCACACACTCTCGATTTTACAAGCGGTAAGTAAGTTTCTATGTAAACTTACAACTCTATGTACTTTATAAGACAATCGCTCAAGAGGTGCGCCGTGTATATCTGTAGAGCATATCTATAGAATTACATTCTATACTCTCTGGTGTAGAGAGGTGCTGAAGATGACAGAATAGTACGAGTGGAGCATTCATATTTGACTAGTCTGCCAGGAGAAAGGGAAAGTTGTCTGATATTGCAAGCAAGCGAGCGGACAACTCACTTGATTCAGCGGCACCCAGAAGAACCGGTTGACCCAGCGACAGCGAGCAGCCACTCACATGCAGATCTTATCTCGGCCACCACTGTCTACCATGCTATCTATGCTACACAACCATACGCAAAAATCACTGAAATGGTTCCTAAGTCCAGTGTACAGTAACAAGTGTTATTCTGACTTCACATTCTGGGCGTACATTACTACTGTACGGTACATACAAACGTGCTATATATTACTGTACGTGGTACATACTCAAGAATAGTATATAGTATATATTGCTATGTACTTACTACCTTTGGTACATACTACTGTGCGTACCAACTCGGTATACTGAAACAATGTTGATCTGATACACTTCCATTGTTCAACCGCTCATTTACAAGCAAATTATTTATTTGAAAAACCGTTGGGTTTTTTGTAGAAGATATTACTATTAAACGAGAAACTTCTGTTTATATGTTTGGATGTTTATTTATGTTTGTATTTCACCGGATCCCGAAAACGGCTCCAACGATTCTCACGATTCATGATATATTGTATTTGTACACATCCCAAGTGAATTTGAGAGCAGGTGATCGAATTTACTCAATGAAAACATAAATCAAGTTTCAAATTTCAGTGATCCAAGCTTCAAACTGATTATTAAAACCTTTTGAAGATTACTGTGGGGTTTATCCTATACTATTAAACGAGCAATTTCTGTTTATATGTTTAGATGTTCAGATTTTTAGATGTTTATATGTTTGTATTTCACCGGATCTCGAAAACGGCTCCAACGATTCTCACGAAATTCAGAACATACTAGGTTTATAATATAAAGATTCGATTGCACTAGGTCTCATCCCTGGGAAAACTCGCTGAAGGACATTAAAAGGGTCATTATTATTCATCCTTGGAAAAAAATCTTATAATAATTATTTCGTCGTCTGTTGGTGATGGAAGTGAGTGAGCGAGTTCATGTGTGTGAGACTGTGTCAAAATTATGACTCAGCTGTTGAACTTTTGTAATCATTCAATCATGTACTTAAGGCCGGTTGTAAAAAAGCCGGGTAATTTCCAATCCTTATTAATTCTAGTAGATCCGTCTTTTTGAAATGGTCTTCTCTGATTTGGTTCACGTAGAATTTTGGTTGAGGATTAAAATTTAACCGGCTTTTGTGCAACTGGGCCTATGTGAGGGAAATTTTGCATTCCTCTGGGAATTAAACTCAATTTACTGTTATTAGATGGAACATTTCTGTATGAATGTTATTGTAATTTCTTCTTTCGTAATAAATTTTTTATGCTTTTGTATACTCCAGAGCAAAGCTCGGTTCCCGATATTGATAATGAATGAACAACACCTATTTCTGCACCGGGCTGCAAGTAATTTTGAGCAGAGGAGTGATAAATAATGACATAAAGTGATTCCATACCAAAGTTAGTAGACTGTCTACTAACATCGATTACGTACAAGTTTCCATGATTTGATGCGATACTGAAAATAGGTTCCGAATAATACGATGCTGAATAAAAGTTATAATTCCTAGGAAATAAGAAAAAGGGGTTCGAGTTGTAAAAATCTTAATAAAGTCTAAAAAAGTATAATAAAAAGTAGGCCTTAATAGGATGGAGTAGGTGAAGGGTGGGATCGTGGTGATAGAATCCGTGACTTCTCGAAGTTTTCATTTTTAGTGTTATAAATGTTCAGCTCAGTTATACAAAAAGGTGATAATTAGGTTTACCTACTGGAAATGGCGCCAGTATCATTTAAAGAGAGAATTGAACTACTATGATTAGCAAAGAGTGTTGTAGAGAATCTGCATCTCGATAATTCTAACAGGGAATCATTACAGTAAAGTGAATTTCTGAAAGGGTTAGTCTACTAGAAAAATCAGTTTGAACTCACGTGAATCAGATCTTCTACGAGACAAATTCCATTATTACCTGCAACAAAGAAAAACAATGGTAAATGTCAACTTCCAAGCATCAAGAAAATAATATTGTTGGAATTAAAATTAATAATGCTATCTTAAGGTGCGTACAGATATACGCGCCGCGAACATGAGCAATTCACTTTTAATCTGCTGATTATATCTGTATTTTTACAGAAACGGTAAGATACAGATATAAAAAGCTTGGCATCAGCTGATTAAAAGTGAATTGCTCATGTTCGCGGCGCGTAAATCTGTACGCACCTTTAGAAAATTCTTGAAATAATTCTGACAGTTCAATAGTTAAATGAGAGAAATTCATTGATCGAATTTGCCATAAAAAAGACTGGGGAAAAATAAAAAGCTAAACAATTATTCTGAATTCAACAAAATATAATGTTTGCATAGGAATGATAGCTGTAGAGATAATTCTTAAGAATTATTTTTCTGTCTATTATTTCTTATAACCTCCTTATCTTCATTCTCTTGATTCATCAAGTTTAGTTTTTTTGGTCTTGATCTGGTCTTCTTTTGTCTGTTCTTCATATGATTACAATTCCTTTTATCCCATATTTCTCTCCCTTTTTCAACTTATGAAGTGAAAATAGGTGGAAGTAGGTAGACTTGAAGATAATTGTCTTTCTCATAAACTCCATATAGCGGCGAGTATACAAAGCCTTGAAGCTTTTCCCGGAAAAGATAAGCGAGAGCCTAGTCAAATTCGTCAGACAGACAAATTTTCTCTTGCGAGTTACAAGGCTTTCTTGCCTTCTTTGATTCCAGGCTCCGACAAAATCCAGTGTCTATGAAGATGAAGCTCACAAAAGTCTAATCAAGAACACTGGAAGATTTATCAATGGAGCTGATTATTAAAAAATCATATTAGAAAGTTTTCAAAAGTAATATTGATTCATTTTCGAAGACCGGAGCTTTACTAATTCAACTGTGACTTGGGCGTGGAATCTTCGCTGAATGTTTGATGAGATTATAATCTTAGTGAAGAGGAAGAAAAATGGGCTATATTGAGCTTCCGAAATTAAACTTCAAGTTTTCTAGATTAAACAGGAACGCAGAAGCTGAATCATCAGTAGAAAGTGAAAAATAAGCAAGCTGTAGGGATATTTTGTGAAGTTATTAATAAAATATCGGTATTAGGACGCTGATAATCCTCCGAGATCATAAAGTTACATAAACTTCAAAAGAAAGCCGATTGAGACAAGCTTCAACTAATTAGGATTAGCTGGATTTCTTTCTCACCGCGAAAATAAGCTGCTCAACAAAGAATCTTTATCACATAATGTGAAATCTAAATTTTTTAGTTTGATAATTTATTTATGAGCAAAAATTGACGAAATCATTCAGTGACAAATTTGGAAGCTTTTCAAATGAATAAGAAATTCACACTGGGACTGGTAGCATCATGAACAGAAATGTGATTCAGACTTCAGAGCAACAAGCTGATGAAAGGGAGACAGCCGGAAAACCAGCAGTAAAGAGACTATGAATCTTCCGGGTTTACAATCACTTAAATATAATAACAACAATTATTTGGCAGCTAAAAGACAACTTAACGACCTTCTAGAAGATACTAGCTTCACGACGACGTTACACTGACGACATTAATGATGTTAGACCACTGTCCGCAATAAATTGCAAGCCTCGTCTAGCATTTCATACGTGCTTGCATTTGGTAACGATTGTTCTCTACTTGACTTTGACATACTTGCAATATCTTCGATCACTTTTACATGATAAGAATTTGGCGAGCAACTTTGAAGAACTTTCAATCGGCTGATAGCTTTCTTTTTGCAAAGCTTATACATTACTCAATACCAATACGTTATGCTATTTTGCAATACTATCCAACTTATCAATTTATTCAGTGTTATCAGTTATTCAGAGCTTGTACTTGAGAGTTATTTATTGTAATCATACTGTAGTAACCGGTCAGTGACTGATAAGCTAAGAATTAGGTGAAGCTAAAAATTAAACGCATATTGATTCTATTATTGACCCCAAACTACGAGTATTATGATAATAAAATGTTTCTAAAATTAATAAACAAATGTTCATTTCCCAAAACAACCAAAACTACAGAAAATATTAGATAGTTTACAATTACATACAGTAGTTAGATTCAGAAATTTCTTAAGGTGCGTACAGATATACGCGCCGCGAACATGAGCAATTCACTTTTAATCAGCTGACTATATCTGCATTTTTACAGAAACAGTAAAAAGCTTGACATCAGCTGATTAAAAGTGAAATGCTCATGTTCGCGGTGCGTGAATCTGTAAGCACCTTTATGTGTCTTCTACAGGTTAAAAGTTTTCAGTGTGGAAATTGACCTATTCCACTAACTTATCTATTTCACCTAGGACCGAATTAAGCTACTTATCTATTTCATGTATCATTATAATGAATGGGCCAAGATGACTAACATAAGGCGTTGCACCCTTCAGTCTGCTAGCGCTTACGTGGCAGTGGGTTCGAATCTCGCCGGTAAGCACGGACGTTTAATCATCTCCTCAAATCACCCAGGCAATTTTCTCTACCCACGCACAAGCTAAACGCTCTAGAACACTCTAAGCGCACTAAAAAAGTTTATAATACTGTAAATATTTCAAAGTAAAATAAAATAAAACAAATATGAAAATAGAAAAACTATGGACTGAACTAATGTATGCTTAGAATACTTGTATTATACTTTTTATTGGAGAGAAATAGTACAGGCTCAGCCTAGTTTTTCCTCCAATGTCATAATTGTATTACGATTGTAGTGTTTTTATAGAATAAATGAATAAAAAAATCCTAAATCCTAAAATGACTTGTAAGCATACATTAGTCAATAGTTTTTCTATTTACATATTTGTTTTATTATCTTTCACTTGTTTTCTTGGTTCTTATTTTGTACTGAAAGTAAATTTTGTTATCATGGCAAGTCTGTTGCTTAAGCCGCCATTTTCTGACACCGTTGAGTGGGAGGAGACTGTCTAGCTAGGCCAATGGCAGGCGTTCATACCCTTGACCAATAGAAGTACTCGCCTACAAGTATAAATTCTGCTGCTCTTGTATGTAGTTTTAGTTTATCAGAGATTGACAATGGTGTAATAACCGAAACCGGTCTTTCTAAGTACAGTGTCAATAAATCTGTGGTTTTCTGACAATTTCTTAGTCTTTTTCATTTAACATATTCTTTGTTCCTTCTTAATTTCTGAAAGCTATTACATAAAATCATATATTTTTTGGACATTCTTTATTGATTCATACGATAAGTACATCATCAAAATAATAGGGAGAGAAAAAATAAGGTAACCTTATGCTATTTCTTTCACAAATTTAGATAAGGCTACACATAATTATTGGTAATGGTTTCTTGATTCATTCCTAGCTGCGATGTATTAACACTTTTTCTATGTATTTAAACACGACATGCAGTCAAATATTTAAATAAATAATTAAAAACTTTTACTTACTGAAGTACTTTCGACCGTCTAGCGATCATTTTCAACAGTGAAAATTGACTGCATGTCGTATTTAAATACATAGAAGAAAGTGTGTTGAATAATTATTATTTTTTGAATGAAAATCTAATGTATGTACAACAAATAACGACAACCTTTATCAAAATAAAGTTTCCACATTTGAGAGAGATACTGTGGATGAATAAAGCAATATTTTTGCAACTGACCTATTGTTATGCATTTTAGCTATGCATGATTTCAATGGAGGAAAGCAAACGTTATATCCAGCATTAAAGGTTATAATGCATCATTATTATGAATTATGGTCATCTTTCGTTGGTTATATTGCGAAATAGGTGCGATGCGTGAGTGTAAAGGAAGAAAAGAAAGTGCAAACATAACCGTGAAAATTACTTTTCGTTCACATTCTGAGAGAAAATATCAGCGAGCTCAACATGCATGTTAGCCACATGCTCCACTTTCACTCCTTCACACACACCCACACACATCTTCTGCTACTGCAAACACTCTACAACGTAACTAAATAATTATTATTATTTTATTAGCAATTAAGAACCTACTGGAGATCACTGGACTACGGAAAAACCAAAGAAGGTCTGTGTATTGGAGCCAAACGTCAGCTTTAATATACACTTTTCTGGTTGGTTCTCTTCTTATTCACTCTTTTATGAACTGTCCATGAATTTAGTTGTGATTGAATGGTCCCAGAGCGATTTATTGATTTTTTTCCAATATCCTCCTGCTTTGTCAACTAATGAATGAAATAATGAATATCTAACGAGATACAGATCTATCTAATCAAACCCAGGAAATATATATATGTAAGGCGGGATGCACACCGAAGAAACGCGTTTCACGAAACGTGAAACGAAAGTTGCTCGCAATCGACTGATAAGATTAAGCAGGGAACGTTTCTTTTGTATGCATGCGCGAGTGAAACGGATTGCATGAAACAAGTTTCATGAAAGAGGGCTTCACGAAATGCGTTTCTCCGGTGTGCATCCCGGCAAGGTACAAATCAAAAACCAAAGAGGGCATGAGTATTGGAGCCAAACATTCAATGCTTTGCAATGCTTCATTCATTCATGAAAGCATTTCATTGTTTTAATATTCACTAGTTGCTTCTTTTCTTATTCATCCGTTTATGAAATTTCCATAATTTCAGTTGTAATTGTCTGATCGCAGAGCAATTTTTCAATATTTTTCCAATATCCTCCTGTTTTGTCAATAAATGCATAAGATAATGACTATCTCACAAACTACAGATCTATCTGATCAAACCTAGGAAACATATATCTGTAAGATGCATATCAATAGTAGAGTAATATAAAATCTATGAGTGGCACTTTTTGTGTAGTTGAGAAGTTGATATTGTGGTAATTATTCATATTGAATGAAATAGACTAAGAAATTATCTTTGGACAATAGCCGAAACCGATCTTTCTAAATATCAATGAATCTGTAGTTTTTTTGAAAAATTCTTATACTCTTTTTCATTCAATATCTATGAGTGTAGTACTTCTTGGGATCCAGGGCCATGTGCTAACACTACGTTTAACGATAAACAACGTTTACTTGTAGATATGGTTGCATTCATCATAACGTGTTTCATACGGGATTTAAACGAACAGCTGACATTTCTCCGTTTAAACCGAGTATCTGTATACGGGCCTTAATATTTCACACCTTAGTTTACTCTAAAACAGAGATCAAATTTGAAGATCACAAAAATTGAATGGTTATGAAGTTAGTAGTAAATTTACTTAACTCGACAGCAATTCATAAGCATTAAATTCAATCAACATTTTGTTCCTTTTTATCTTACAATAATCATAAGATTTCTTGAATCTATTGGATTTATAGAAGGCTGGGTACGTCCCTGGTCTGATACAGACGCCGAAAAGGTATAGTGAACCTTGATAGGAGAAAAAGAAGAAGAATATAAGAAGAAGAAGAAGAAGAAGAAGAAGAGGAAAATAATAATAATAATCACTGATAGGCAGGTCCTATATAACAAGTCTGGTATACTCTTGATGGACATGTTGAGAAAGGAGGCTATCATAATTGATGTTGTGGTGCCAGCTGATGAGAATGCTCAAAAAACCCGTGGAGAGAAACTTAGGAAATATTAGGAACTCGCATTTGAACTCAAAGATATATATGGCTTGCACAAGGTAAAAATATTGCCAATTATTAGAACTGTGGGTGGGCTAATACCAAAAACAACAGTGGAATGCTGCAAAATTATTGACGTTTCAGACAATCTAGTAGAAAAATGCAAAAATCAGTTCTTCTAGATACGGCACGTATAGTACGTCAAACACTGCAATGTACCTGGTATTTAAAATGTAGGCTGATGAGAACAATCTGAATAATAGAGAAGAATTGGAGGTTGCATGTAAATGCCCCTCTTATTTGTATAATCCGCAAAAGCGTGAATAATAAACAGCAATTATTGTGACATTTTACCAAATTTATTCAACCGAACAGTTTGACGCATTTAAAACCAATATAATATGGATGATGAGATCATAACTTTTTACATAATACAGTCAAGACTGCCCCGCCAACGATGTATCTAGTCCAGAGTGGGAAAAGTTGTCTCTGACATTTGCATTTTCGGTTGAACTTTCTTCAAATTCATACATTGGCATCAGAATGCATTTCAGCATTAACTCCAGTTCACAGTTATGTAACAAGGAACTTTTTTCTGTCAACAAATTCTCACAGTTTCAGCCCAGCTTTATAATAAACACTCGAATAAAAACTACAAGATTTTTATTACTAACTCTTTCTTATAAGCTACTCTCTATAAAGTCAAAGCTTACTAGAACTCATAGTAATAGAAATTAGAACAAAAATATAAAAAAATAGATAACTATTATTATTGAGACATGTTAATTTATATTTCAATTAAAGTTATCATAATGAGATCACAAATAATCTAGATCTAGAATATGGTTTTCAGCATGTAAACCTAGCCTGCAAGAACAATAATTCAGGGAAGGGATGATTCCGACCAATCAAATTAGTGTAATAATTATTAGAGTAATAGATATAATAAGTATATAGATGTAATAATTATAGAGTCAATACGTTCCGAGTTAACGGTATGAATCCAAGCATATCAAAAATGAAGTATAAATTTTGATTCTTGGGCTTTGTTTCTTGTTATTTTTGATATTCTGAGATCTTACTGAAGAAGGAATTCAGCATAAAATAACTTGAATTTGCAATTAGCCTCAATAATTCCTTATTGTTAAACATCTAATTAACGTTCTATCAAACATATTATAAAGCATCGTATAGAGCATCATTCTACAAACAAATATAAAACAAAAAGTTTCCTGAGCCATTAAATGAGCAACTTCTGTTTATATGTTTAGATGTTTGTATTTCACCGGATCTCGTAAACGGCTCCAACGATTCTCACGAAATTCAGAACATAGTAGGTTTATAATATAAAGATTCGATTGCCGTAGGTCTCATCCCTGGGAAAACTCGCTGAAGGACATTAAAAGGATCATTATTATTCATCCTTCGAGAAACAGCTGATAATAATTATTTCGTCGTCTGTTAGTGATGGAAGTGAGTGAGCGAGTTCATGTGTGTGGGACTGTTTCAAAATTATGACTCAGCTGTTGAACTTTTGTAATCATACAATCAGGTACTTAGTGCCGGTTGCAAAAAAGCCGGGTTATTTTCAATCCTGATTGATTCCAGTAGACCCATATTTTTGAAATGGTCTTCTCTGATTTGGTTCACGTGAAGTTAATCAGGATTAAAATTCAACCGGCTTTTATGCAACAGGGCCTTTGTGAGGGAAATTTTTGCATTCCTCTGTGAATCAATCTCAATTTACTGTGATTAGATAGAACATTTCTGTATGCACTATGAATATTATTATAATTTCTTCTTTCGTAATACATTTTGTATGCTTTTGTCCTCCAGAGCGAAGCTCGGTCCCCGATATTTATTATTAAACATCAGAGTCCGATAACTGATAGCATATCACTAATAACCAAGTAGAAATAGCTGCTTCCACAACTTCATATCAAGTGAAAATTTTACCGCCATTGTCCATCCAAATATCAATCGTATTGTTCACATATGAGCCGTTGGGCGGTCAAAATGAGGCCATGTCTCACCGACACAAATAATAGCTCTCTGGAACCTATACGAAGATTCCATTCGATATATATTTTTTATTGACTGAACATTCCAAGAGCGAATGATTTCTTTTCGGATCCTCACTCTCTATTGTTTGGTAAGATCGGAAGACTTTTCGATATAGCCGGGAGATTTGAAAATTTCTCGTTAAAGGCAGTTATTACTTCCTGACTATTGCTATGGTCGTATCCTCTCCATAGCTTCTATCTTTCATTCATTTATACTATTCGTTCACGAGACCCCTGTATTTCTAGATATAAATTTCTCGAATGACTGATATTGAGCATTCACAAGTATTACAATTGGAAGCTTGGACTAGTATAGTGATATTCATTCATGCAGTCAGCATTTCCTACAAATAGCATTACTGATTCACATTCAACCAATTAAAACTTGAATTAATTTAATTACTCAATAAATAATTATTTTTTTTACTCAATTTAATTTAGTTTTTCGTATAATAAATATTATCAATTCAAACTTACAGTCCGAAGTGAATTTCACTACAATATTATAGATAAGGAATCGTTATGATTACATGATAAGAGATTTAGGAATGCTATTTTCTGGAGACATTCCATTGGAATTAAAGTGAGATAATTGAAAAGCTACATTCAATTATCCGTGTTACGGATGGACACGTTAAACCGTCAGTCCCGGCTGCCTAAAAAGCAGTCTTTAGGTCATGTCACAGGCCCTTAAATTGATCAGTTGCGACCTGAAAACTCTGACACCAGACCTGAGCCAGCCAGGTCATTCGATATCCTATTATATAAAGCGAGCAATTTCTGTATTTATCTATCTGGTTATTTATGTTTAACGGATCTCGAAAACGGCTCTATCGATTTTCACGAAATTTGGAACATAGTAGGTTTATGATATGAAGATTCGATTGCTCTAGGTCTCATCCTTGGGAAAACTCGCTGAATGACATTAAAAGGATAATTCATCCTTGGCTGAAACAGCTGTGGATAGTAAAAAAGTAAGTACGTGAAAAATCAAAATATCGCATCTCCGAAATTCATAAGATGACGTTTGGCCAGCTGTGAAATATAAACACGATCATTTTAGTATTGTGTTATGTTTATCAATAAATAAAAATAACGAGCGAAGCTCGGTGCATCGACATTTATTATTATATTATTATTAATTTTTCAGATGTAGTTCTCAGTAAAAATTTTAATTCACTTTAGTCCTCATTGAATAATATCTTGCAAGATATGGTTATATATAAATATATATGGTATATATTGGTATCTGCTGCAATGATGCGATTCAAGCTCTGAGTGTTTTGATGAAAATTTGAAAGGAACTCTAGAAATATAAATTTACGTCAGTTTAAATTTACTCCAGTTTAAATTGACTTACTAAATTTTCTAATCACTTCAGTTTTCCTTGAATCATATCTTGCAAGAGATATTGGTATGTGTTGCAACTATTCAATTCAAACTCTGAACGTGAAAATTTGAAAGAAACTCTAGAAATAGAAAACAAGACAATTACGTGAATTTCATGTCTTGGACGAGATAGTAATTTGTATAGGCCTGAAAAACAGTTCAATATTTATGATCATGCCACTTTAATGGGACAACCAATAAATCATCATACCTGTCAAAAGTTATCCAAAGTTTGTAAAAATTTGTCCTCATTTCCTTATCTTATTTTCATTTTACTTTCGAGCTAGATGATTTGACAAAGACTCATTAGAAGATAACATTTCAAAACTCACAGAACTAGTAACTATGTGGTATGTCATAAATCTAATATATGTTCAGATATTTTGTGCCTGAAAATACTTGTTTTGGGGTATTAGAAGATTGATAACTTGACTGAGGAACGTTTGTGGGATATGAGATTGTATATTGTGCAATTTACAGGATTGTATACATACTAGTAGTTCTGTGAACAGTAGACCTCACGCAGTATCCTCATCCACAAGTACCTGATTGAAACTATAGTCCTTATGGAAATACAGCAATAGACTGGTTTCTCCACACATCTGTGTAATCACTTGTCAGCTGATTTATGATGAATAATTCTATAGTCTGATTTTTACTCTAATATTGGCGTATGAAGGAGGCTCCTTTTTCCTTTTACATTATCCTTGAAATGCAAAATTTCCAAAAACCTTGTATATACGTCGACGCGCAATTAAAAAAGGAACATACCTGTAAAATTTCATGAAAATCTATTATCGCGCAAATAAATAAATCATTATCCGGTAAATGCGCAACATATAAACATATAAACATTAAGAGAAATGCCAAACCGTTGACTTGAATCTTAGACCTCACTTCGCTCGGTCAATAAAAAAAGTGCACCCAACAGCCTTAAAGTAAATCTCACTACAGCTGACATTCACAGTATTAGTGTATACAAGTGAAATATGTGTCGATAGATATAATAACATTTGTAAATTTATTTATTTATTTATTTATTTATTCATTATAATTTCTACAAAGTAGCACTGGGAAAGAAAAACTAAGGATACTCCTTGTACTATTTCTGTCCCAAATTTAGATAACAAGAAAGTATATTTAAATTGAAAGTATATTTAGTCGACTGGTTCCGGTGAGCACCTTATTAAAACCAACCATATAATGGGGTCTTCAGGTTCAGATCGCGGTATCCAGGGACAGGTTCTATTCCACGGGCTTTCACTCTCTACAGCCAGGCTCCCATAATGCGTCAATATACGGGTCTAGCTGTGATTGTTAGGCGGTGACTTTTTTTTAAATAACTCCTACTCATTCACTCCCTTTCTCACTCCCTCCAACCCTCTCTCTCACTCTTTTCCTTATCTTTCTTTCTCTCTTTCCATCGAGACTCGGCTGCACCAGTAGGTCAGCATCAGCACCTCGCCTATAGTCACCAGTAAATAATGACAAACTACTCATTTTAAACTGACTCTAATGCTCGCTCAACCCTACCCTTTACTCTTCATTACAGAACCTACTAATAAAAAAGTAATAATTCCAACCTGAAGTACTTCGTACACTCGCCCAGCTAACTTATTGGATGTGGTTCTATTTGTTGGAACTTGTTTCGGCATCTCGAAATTTTTATCGGTATGTTACGTAGTGGTCACCAGCTAGTGAAACCGTCTGTCAAAATTACGATTGATTGTACTAGGACCGTTAGTTTTTGTATCTCGTTTAGTGAGAACCAGATTCTTCGAAAGTGATGAGGGCAGGATAATCTAGGTTTAAAAGTAGTGGTGAACTCTAAAATTGTTGGGTAATCAAAATAAAAGTCGGTTATTATGTAGTGTACACCGAATTACTGTCAAACTTGCTTATAACTCAATCTTCTGTAATGTTTTTCGTACATCAATGGGATTTGATGTGTGTTTTTAGTTGAAAAGTTATCAAGGTAATAGTGAAAGAGGTATTGATTTCAATTCGACTAAGCAAAGCACGAAACCGTTATGTAGTTTGAATTTTGAATTACTCAAAATTCTCAGTCATTAGTCAGTGGAACCATTCGAAAACTATATGATTATATTAATCTGATTGAAAATTCCTTCCTCTTTCCAACCATGTCCTGGTAATTAGATATTGACTGAAAGTTTACTAGTTATTAACGTTTTTCAAAAATATCGAAAAATCTATATATCTCGAAAACTGAAAAAAATATATATATAAGAAACTGAAAAAAATCTATATATCTCGATATTGACTGATAGTTATTAACGTATTTCTAAAATATCGAAAATATATATTCAAAAATATCGAAAAATCTATATATCTCGAAAACTGAAAAAATATATATAAAAAACTGAAAAAATCTATATATCTCGATATTGACTGACTAGTTATTAACGTTTTTCTAAAATATCGAAAAATCTATATATCTCGAAAACTAAGGTCGATATAAGAAAATTTTACTGGTCATTTTTTGTTGCAAATTCAATGTAGAATCTATGGTCTTTGGCTGTTACACCTTTCGTGGGACACCCTGTATATACAGTACTATTCTTGAGTCCAAACCACCTTTCAAAGCCTGTCAGGGTCTCTTCACTCTACCATTAATGGTCTATGGTGATACCAATAAATGACAGCATAGAATGAAGATATCTTAGACCAGTTATAGAATAGACACGCTGGGAAGTCTAGCCTCTGAAGCCAACATCTACTGTCATATCGCCAAATCGTGGCATCATCATTGAATAGAAAACTTCCAGATTGTGTCTATTTCAGAAGGATGTAAATTATTATTCATTAAAATGGTAAATTCCCGCTGCACTCCCGCTGGAATAGACACAATCTGCTATGGAAAACAATGTAAACAAACTCTACAGTAAAGTTTTCTTTAGTGAGGTCCACGTTATAATGACAGTATTTGATCAACTTTGGTTTTGCTATCCTTGTCTATCAATCGACAAAGCCGGTGGTACTATCCTTTTCTAGGCCCACAACGATGCCAATTATGATTTTGACAGTGTAAAAATATAATCAATTAATACAGAGAATCGGCATCGTTATTCTTCTATCTTTATCAACTGCCATTATAACGTGGACCTCACTATATCCGATGCTGACGTCACGATTTGTCGATATGGCAGTAGATGTTGGCTTCATCGACTTTCAGTATGAATATACAATGGGCCGTATCTATTCTATAACTGGTCCAAGGGTGATACCAATAAATGTGTGCCTCGCTCACTGACATTAGCAGTCACCGATTGATGATCATATAATATGGAGAAAAGAAATCGGCTAATGTTGTTTTTGGCGAAGCTACATAATCGCAGCAATTCAAGGGACCGGTTCGCCGGCTTATCAACAGACCACGCCGAAAGCATCCTCCCGGAAAACGAAGCCGGTAATAGAATTGCAAGTTGACTTTCGTTTTCACTTCGACTGTCTTCGCAAGGACCTGCCAATGAACGTAACTGTGAATCGAGTAAAGCTCTCAGATGTTTGTAGACATTGGTACTATTTGCAAGTACACAATTATTATGCAAAGATAGGACCAGGTGACGGAACAAGATAGGAGCTCTGATAGGACCAGAGATAGGAACTTATTGACCGAGCGAAGTGAGGTCTAAGATTCAAGTCGTCGGTTTGGCATTTCTCTTAATGTTTAAATGTTTATATGTTGCGCATTTACGGTGAAACGCGATAATAGATTTTCATGAAATTTCACAGGTATATTCCTTTTTTATTGTTCGTCGACAGTTTTTTGCTGTATTTTCATAAGGTCTATAGTTTTAATCAGGTACTTGTGGATGAGAATACTGCGTGAGGTCTACTGTTCACAGAACTACTAGTATGATTATACTGAATTTATAATATAATTTGGATTATCTACTGTAGATTTAGAAAAAATTTGAAAGGAAATTGAAATATGTCATTCTAACTAAAGATGAATTCAGATTATAAATTGATTCTATAATGACGAAACAGTTCCTGATTAGTTTTTAGTACTCAGATGAATTACTGAGAAATTCCCGGGCTGACAAATCATTTTTGAATAGTAGCGCTCATCGAATTTCCATCTAGCTATTCTCCCTGTTGTCAATATTTGCAGTAGCAGAAGTCTTATTTATTTGTCACATTGTGTACAAATACTTAACATGAGGGAAGGCACAACAGGCTCATGCCCAAAACTGTCCCATTTGCAATTAATACTATACTGTCCAAATCAAAATGTTGGCTATGTCACTTTCACTTTTCAAAATACAATTTACGCTCTTCAATACTCAGATAAACGAGCAAATTTTGAATCAAACAGATACTATTAGAGTCTAGAATCAAAAAATCTAGAACAGTAACTTAATAATTATTACCGTATTTAAAAAGTCTAAATGTTGAATGAAACTAGAAATTTTTGAGCTAAAAACTTCACACTTTACAGAAAACCACTTTTTTCCAATAATAAATTAAAAATTCCCGGTGATTTACAGCATTTAATTTGGATTTTCGTTCAATAATGATTATTTTTCAGTATTAGTACCAGCACAGGTACAGTAACTAAGAACTAGTTCATAAATATAGTTTATAACTATATACAAAATTACATTGGGATGGACATGCGCAGTAGAGAAGGCATACAGAGGTATGGATACAACGACGGCGATGTTTCCGTTCTTAACCGGCCAGCGTTCTCCAATTTCTAGTGAGTATTCAATCGCTCATGTTAAACTTACGAAGTTTCCTCTCTGCAAGCACCAACTCGACTAATTCTAATCGACAAATTGACAACTGCGCTTCTACCTATAACTCTATCCATCACTGTAATTGGCTGATCTCCCTCCGTTTCTCTGTGCCGCATATTCCTCCAAGTCAAAAGTAATTTTGTACGGAGTATAGTTGCTCTATGGTACAAGCCGTGTTATTTATTAATGCAACAATGCCTCAATATTATCACAGCTGTGATAAGTTCTAAATAGTGTGTTTGTCTTTTCGGTCTCAAAATTGTATAGTTTTTCAAAGATTGGAGTTTTCTAATTAATTGTGATTGATTTGATTTAATTCAGGAGTATTTTTTCAATTTTAAAATGATTTGTGTGTAGTTTGAACTGTAAATTGAGTGTGTAATTGAAGAATGAAGTGACACATAACCTAGCTACATTTGGACTGTTGTATAAATTAGAATTGGAACCGTTTTGGGCTTATATAAGCCTGTGGTACTTTTCTGTAAGTTGTGTGATTCTGAAAGATTAAATAAATAAATATAGTTTCTTCTAGAAATATGTAAATAAACAAGATAACGTCCTACCGAGTCTTGAAGTAGGTTCAGTATGAAAATCAATGACAACTAACGAAAATTGAATTTTCTTCAGTTATACTGCAGAATATTCTCTCCTATTGCTACTTCCAGCATAAATGGAAAATTGGCTGAGTATAGCAGGTATATGTATAAATTTGTGAATGAGAATTGGACAGCCTCCTGGCTTTTCAAAATCCAAACATTCGTCTATTTTACATGGATTTATAAGTTTGACAGCTGTTTTATTATGAAGAGTCGTCATTCATTTATAAACAGGATCTTTTCAGTGTTGGTTTTCCGCCAAACATTTTTATGCCGCAGTTTTGAAAAGATAATGCGTTAGTTCGATCGCCGATTTTATTATTTTCAAGACTTTCTTTCAGACATGAAACATCTTTCAAAACTGCAAATAAAATAGAGGAAGAAATAGACGGGTTACACAAATAGCAGCTGTAGTAGCAGAAGAGGATTTTAGCACTTTTTAGTCCCCCTTTTACTTTTTAAACAAGCAGGCAATCAACGCTTTCTTAACTAGTTCAACAGCAATAAAAATAGAAATTCATCAAATTTAGCTCATAAAACGTGTTACACTATTCTCTACTGTTTTTCTTTGAATTTTTATTAGTATGGTCACAGTAAAGCTCTCTGTAACTTGATAATGAATTCACTACATCACAGTTATGAGAAACTGTTACTGAACCGATAATATAGATTTCAATTTAGTCTATCATCAATAGACTAGATAATTATTTAGTCTATCACTAATAATCTAGTCTATAGATATTTAGTATATCTAAACTAAAACTATCTAAACTTTAGTATATATCACTAAATTATTTAGTCATCATCAATCTTTTCTCATTCACAAATATCCCTCATATCAGTGATTCAATGTTACATTAGGTACTTGTTATACGGTGTTATACACCGTGTCCCATGAAAAGGTTTAAACGTTTAATTTTATATTAAGATGCGTACAGATTTACGCGCCGCGAACATGAGCAATTCACTTTTAATCAGCTGACTATATCTGTATTTTTACAGAAACGGTAAGATACAGATATAAAAAGCTTGGCATCAGCTGATCAAAAGTGAATTGCTCATGTTCGCGGCGCACCTTTAAGTTGCGTAAAAATTTACGCGCCGCGAACATGAGCAATTCACTTTTAATCAGCTGATGCCAAGCTTTTTATATCTGTATCTTACCGTTTCTGTAAAAATACAGATATAATCAGCTAATTAAAAGTGAATTGCTCATGTTCGCGGCGAGTATATCTGTACGCACCTTTATACACCGTGTCCCATGAAGAGGTATAAACGTTCAATTTTATATTACGTGCCCACTCATGCATCGAACTTTTACAAATTTTACACAGTTCACAAAGTAAGTTCTAAAAATATTCTAGGAGAATTTCAGCTCCCTAACCTTTGTAGAAATTAAATGGCGGCATATTGAAAAATTTACCAATTCATTAAAATTTTCAAGATACAGCCATTTTGTTTCTACGAAGGTTAGAGAGCTGATATTTTCCCAGAATATTTTGAGAATATTTATCAAATAAATATTCTGTGAAAATTTCAGCTTCCTAACCTTCGTAGAAACAAAATGGCGGCATATTGAAAATTTTACCAATTCATTGGAATTTTCAATATGCAGCCACTTTTGTTTCTACGAAGGTTAGAGAGCTTGAAATTTTCCCAGAATATTTTGAAAACCTACTTTGTGAACTGTGTAAAATTTAAAAAAGTTCGGTGCATGAATGAGCACTTGATATAAAATTAAACGTGTAAACGTCTTTTTTGTGTAGTTGAGAAGTTGATATTGTGGTAATTATTCATATTGAATGAAAAAGACTAAGAAATTGTCAAAAAACCACTGATTTATTGATAATTAGAAAGACCGGTTTCGGTTATTACACCATTGTCAATCTCTGATAAACTGATTTAAATCTCTGGTTTATCAGAGATTGACAATGGTGTAGTAACCGAAACCGGTCTTTCTAATTATCAATAAATCAGTGGTTTTTTGACAATTTCTTAGTCTTTTTCATTCAATGTAAACGTCTTCGTGGGACATGGTGTATATGTATTAGATACTTCGGTGATAATGTTAATCATTTAATGCAAACGGTCTAAAATTTGAATCATTGAAAAAGTGGCCCAGTTTATCTTACTGTTTGCGAGTTACTGGTCTGCTGCCGTCAATGAATATGACCCACTTTACCTGCAACAAAAAATAGATGAAATTAATTTCATGAAGTTGAAACAGGTGTGAAATTCATGGTGAGAAACGATATCTAATCACTAATGTCAGAGATTCTTATTTTTTCATTAGGTGCTAAAACTGTGGGGAGGTAAGAATTTTGAATGGATTAATTGGATTTGGAGTGAATGAGTGGAGCTGACCATTGAGAAAAACTGGAGTAGTAAAACTTATAGTGGGGAGTGGACCAATTCTTTTTCTATAGTGAGGTCCACGTAATAATGGCAGTGGATATAGATAGAAGAATAGCGATGCCGATTCTCTGCATTAATTAATTATATTTCTACACTGTCAAAAACATAATTGGCATCGTTGTGGACCTAGAAAAGGATAGTACCACCGGCTTTGTCGAATGATAGGCAAGGATAGCAATTCCAAAGTTGAACAAATACTGTCATTATAACGTGGACCTCACTATATAAGTCCCGGTCCAACTCAAGGTTCTACTATTTAGAGTTGGAACCGATCATTATCGAATTTGAGCTCAGTTTGGTCTGCCTATTAAAAATGTACGTCTTTCTCATTCGCCAATATCACGTTTTTACACTTGTTTTATTGGATCCATCACGAATATTAATTTAATTATAGATCATGAGATGGATGAAAGAAACATATATTGTCGTGTCCCATGAAGATTCACGAGTTAATTCACGTTGCCAGCTCTTTTTGTTCTCAATTGTCATTGTGTTTGACATGAATTATAGTGGATTTACACTTGAAACGTGATTCAACAGATGAAGTGAATCATTGAAAACAACTCTATCATCCCGAATCCAGTCTTGAGAATACAGCTTCTACGTGTAAATTCTTGTGAAGATGTTCTATTTGAGAATTATTCGTTTTCTCAGTTGGTGGTCTCATAATCTTATTTCAATTTTGTCCCCAACTAGTGCTCTCTGGAAATTTATTTATTTATATTTTTTACAGAGTAGCACTGATTGGGAGAGAAAAACTAAGGATACTCCTTGTACTATTTCTCTCCCAAATTTAACACTTTAAAAGTCCAAAATAGGGTTATGATTTCACTAACTAAATTTGAATAATGTAATATTTTTCTTTCAATCGTTTCTCTAGTCAACATGGAAACTAATCAATCCTACAATTTTTGTTGAAATCTATGGTTTATCAATAATGAAATTGGTAATTAATATCGTCAACAATATTGACGAATGTTGCCTTAGTAACAGAGTTGAAAATTTTTAAATTCCCAGTTTTTGTAACATAATTTAATATTTATCTCATTTTTTGGACAAATTTTTTGTTTTATATGTGTTTATCTAGAAGTTCTAAAGGTTTAAGAACGAAAAGTTTGTTTTGGAAGTGAATTTTTCATGAAGAAATTTCATAGGCCAGATTACGAACGTATTCCAACCTTAAAATGAAAGTGTTATTGCGCATAACATTATGAGTGGATTTTGAATTCTCAATTTGAAGCTCAGTTTTTGCAAGCCGGGCACAGCAATGTCTCCCGGCTACATAGGCCAAACAAGTTATTGATTCTGAATGTTTCTAATTTTTGTATTGGCCTATGAGTGCATTTATATAAGATTCTAAGTTAATAGTAGTATAGCATCTGAAGCTTTAGACCTTGCAAAACCAAAGTTGATGAAATACTGTCATTATAACGTGGACCTCACTATATGAGAACGTTTGTGGCAGTGGCAAAGTGACGGTGACGTAGCTGACCACAAGCAAAACAGATTTTTTCAAAACCACATGCGATACAATATTTCAGAGTCGATATCAGCACCAGGTGTGAGGCGTTTCTATATGAAGCGAAAAATGCGAACCAGTATAGTCACGAACGATAACACCAGCCAAAATAGCTATTTCAACTTAATCGGCTGTTCGTTAAGGAATAACGCACCTGCGGAACTATTTTCATGCTTCGTAAAACATCTCTAGATTTGTGCCATACTATTCTATCAATGTCACTTAAAAATACTTGCAACAGGGTCAGGGTGGCTGAGAACAGAGCCTGTTTGGTTGCTACACCTTGCTTGAGATGTTGACAAGTAAGGATAAGGATCAACTTCACTTTCTGTAAAAATGTAGTTTAACTGATAAACTAGTAGTTCAGTGAACAGTAGACCTCGCGCTCAGTGAGTTACATTGACCTGTTGTTATGTTTTCTCAAAAATTAATAAATAATTTATCAATTAAAAATGTCCAGAAAAAATTCTAAATAAACATAGAGCTTTCTGTCCTATATCGTACCGTGACGTGTCGTCTTGGAATGTAAG
This sequence comes from Nilaparvata lugens, assembly GCF_014356525.2. NCBI lineage: Eukaryota > Metazoa > Arthropoda > Insecta > Hemiptera > Delphacidae > Nilaparvata > Nilaparvata lugens. Next base: position 9,506,513 of record NC_052506.1, read on the forward strand.
TGTGAGCGCTGTTATCAGGTCAAGCTGCAACTGTCTACAAAGCTGATGGAAAGATACATTTTTCAAGATGTTTGATGGTTTTGAACGGGTAGTATTATAGTCCACTAGACAGCTGATTTATGATGAATAATTCTTTAGTCTAATTTTTACGGTAATATTGGCGTATGAAGGAGGCTCCTTTTTCCTTTTATATTATCCTTGAAATGCAAAATTTCCAAAAACCTCGTATATACGTCGACGCGCAATTAAAAAAGGAACATACCTGTCAAATTTCATGAAAATCTATTACCGAGTTTCGCCATAAATGCGCAACATATTAACATATAAACATTTAAACATTAAGAGAAATGCCAAACCGTCGACTTGAATCTTAGACCTCACTTCGCTCGGTCAAAAAGTAAATTCGTATGGCTTTTGTTGGTGGGCAGTCCCTTGCAGGAAGGTCCTACCGCCTGAATATATAATTTAAGCTGTCAATAGGCCTTACGACTGTCATACTTCAGCCGGGACCGACAGTTTAACTCATATTACAAGGCAAATAAAATATTTTATATTGATGGTCGAGAATTCATCATCATATTTCTTTTTCTGAAATTGAACATTCTTTATTGATTCATACAATAAGATCTTGCTTGAGATGTTGACAAGAAAGGACCAACTTTACTCTCTATAAATATGTAGTTTAACTGATGAAAAAGTAAATTCGTATGGCTTTTGTTGGTGGGGAGTCCCTTACAGGAAGGTGCCACCGCCTGAATATATCATTTAAGCCGTCAATGGGCCTTATGAATTACATACTTCAGCCGGGACCGACAGTTTAACTCATATTACAAGGCTATTAGTTATGAGCTATTACTCATTTTATATTAATGGTCGAGAATTCAACATCATCATATTTCTGTTTCTGGAATTGAACATTCTTCATTGATTCATACAATAAGTACATCATGAAAATGATAGGGAGAGAAAAAAAAGGTAACCTTGTCAAGGTAAGGTAAGTCTTGTTCACTTCACAAAATTTTTAGTCATCAATTATTTTCACAAAGTAGATTTAATTTAGACTCTTCAAAACCAAAAAAAGGAAGAAATATTTTACATTTATTTTTATAATATTATCCAATATTAAATTCATCATTTTATATTGATGGTCGAGAATTTATCACGAAATGAACTGTACCATATGAATTCATCGTACTTTAATGAGAAGTCATCACCATAGAGATACAATTGCGTAAGTAGATATCCCATGGTATAGGACGTTTATGTCGCAACTTTTACTGTTATCTCAAGCCGATTACTATTGTAGATTTTTACTGTTTTGTTGGGGTGAGAGTGTATGAACGGCACAATATGAGAGACTACCAGCGTCACACACCTTTTTGGGAAAGAAATACGTGGACTATCAGCTTGAGATAACAGTAAAAGTTGCGAAATAAACGCCCTATACCATAGGATATGTACTCAAGCTATTGTTTCTCTATGTCATCACCCACAAAAAAAAAGGTTTTTATGTTTGATACTATATGCAGTACATCTTCCAGTACCTACAAATGCTATACGCAGTACATCTTTGTGGATCATTTATGAGTGGCTGAATGACATTTTCTACGATTTATTTTTTTATTGTGGATGATACCCACATGAGCTTTTTGCTTGTGCGTAGGTAATGGGAAGTGCGAGAGTGATTTATGATATGATCAAACGTCCATACCTATTCGATGGAATTCATCTGGATTCGAACCCGCGACCAGGTAGCACTGGCAAACTGAAGGGTGCAACGCCGTAGTATGATATTGGTATGTACGATACAACGCCTGATACTATAACGATGATCAAACGTCCATGCCTATTCGATGGGATTCGGCGGGATTCGAACCCGCGACCAGGTAGGACTAGCAGACTGAAGGGTGCAACGCCGTAGTATGATACTGGTATGTATGATACAATGCCTTAGTACGATGATACTGGCTAATTAGTGTACAGATAAATCCAACTAATATTGTCGATTTAACCCCGATCATTCTCTTAATCTTTATTATCTTGTCTAAAGATGAACAACAAGCAAATCTAAAATACTGTACAATGTTGGAAAGAAGGCGACCAGCGTAAATACAAATCTCAGACACTCATTTCTTCACTCCTTCAGGGATTTTGGCACAATGATTTAAAATAAACCTCCAAGTTGTACAAGTTCAGAACTCCGTGTTCGAGATGGAAAAAATTGCGAGACTCAACAAACGAGCATTGATCATTTAAGCAAGCGGTTCCTAAAAAAGGCAGGAATTTTTAGTCTCTTAACCAGAAATTCCTAATCCCCTGAGCGGCTAGGATGATAATGATGAAGAGCTGCAAGATGAGAAAAGAAAATGGAGGTGCAAAATAAGGGCGATATCTTTATGGGGATGGAAGTACAGTGGGAGAAAGAGAGAACACTGAGAGAAGTACATCAGGGATGATACTTTCCCAGTATTAAACTAGTGTATGCTCTTGTCGGCGCAAGGAAGAGAAATGGAAAGTACAGTGGGAGAAAGAGAGAACACTGAGAGAAGTACATCAGGGATGATACTTTCCCAGTATTAAACTAGTGTATGCTCTTGTCGGCGCAAGGAAGAGAAATGGAAAGTACAGTGGGAGAAAGAGAGAACACCGAGAGAAGTAGATCAGGGATAATACATTTTCCCAGTATTAAACTAGTGTCGACCCATATTTCACGTAGCCTGTGCCTAATAGGAAGCCTCGACTTACCATTCAGCTGAAATGCTCAGTATTAATCGTGAGCTAGTAAAAACACATTTAGCAAATAGCAATATTTGGCGAGTTGAGAGTGTCAGATGGGTGGGTGTTTTGGTGTGGCACGCGGGAGTTTTTAGCGAGGATTTGGCGTGGTTGCGACCGTTGGCTTGGAAGAGCTGATAGCGATGGCCGAGCCAGAGGCTGTTGATCATCCCAGCGCACCACACCACCAATGCAAGTCACCCCACTCCCACACCGCCTACCGCAATATTTCGGCCAGTCTACTTTTCCTATCCCGTATATGTGCGCGCCATGATCCCACATTTCCTGTATGCCTTTTTCAACGAGTGCATCGTACGAAAATAGCTGATTAAGTACTTTGCTCACCCGACAATTTCATTTGACCGATATTAATAATTCAATCGCTGACGTGGATTTGCAAGTTATTTTAGAGGATTTGCATGGGAGGTTAGTAGCAACTGACTTCAGAGGTTTTGGAATAAAATTTATTGAAAGTAAATATGATAAATGGGAAAATTACTGGAGGGTGGATTTGTAATTTGATTAAAATATTAACCGTGACCCTAAGAAACTATTCCTGGTGAGTAGAGTATTGAAGAATGATTTTTATTAATTTCATATTTTGATAATATATTAATGATATGAAGTACCATTGAACATATCAACGTTACAACATGATTTATAACGAACCAAAAAATAAGAATAGAAAGCATAATTGCAACATGAGACTATAGTGAGGTCCACGTTATAATGGCAGTGGATAAAGATAGAAAAATAGCGATGCCGATTCTCTTCATTAATTAATTATATTTCTACACTGTCGAAAACATAATTGGCATCGTTTTGGACCTAGAAATGGATAGTACCACCGGCTTTGTCGAATGATAGACAAGGATAGCAAAACCAAAGTTGATCAAATACTGTCTTTATACAGTGGACCTAACTATAGAAGGTTGCTTCAATGTGTTTCATACCTTATCAACAATCACATACGGTAACATACTTGATATAATTATGTCGAACGAGCTTGCAAAGAGAGGAATTTATTATTGTTAGTACATTATCAACTACAGTACATTCGTGGGAGCATGATGACATAGTGAAGTATATTACTTACTTTGTGTGTGATGATGATCACATTATCAGTGATAAAATCTAGTAAATAAGTGTGATGAATCAAACAAGAAAATTATTGATCAAAAATAAAGCTTTATGAAATTTTAAATAAGAGGACTTTATAAAGATTTTGTGTAGTTGAGAAGTTGATATTGTGGTACCATTCATATTAAATAAGAAAACTAAGAAATTGTCAAAAACCACAGATTTATTAAAAGTTAGAAAGACCGGTTTCGGTTGTAACACCATTGTCAATTTCTGATAAACTAAAACTAAATACGGGAGCAGAAGAATTTATACTAGTAGGCGAGTACTGCTATTGGTCAAGGGCATGAACGCCTGCCATTGGCCCAGCTAGACAGTCCCCACCCACTTAACGGTGTAACAGAAATGCCACAAAATTACGGCTTAAGCAACAAATTCGCCATAATAACAAAATTTACTTACAAATACTATGGATAAATGAATTTGTACTGTAAATAAATGTAAGTAAATTTTGTTATTAAGGCGAGTCTGTTGCTTAAGCCACCATTTTGTGACATTTCTGTTATACCGTTAAGTGGGTGGGAACTGTCTAGCTGGGCCAATGGCAGGCGTTCATGCCCTTGACCAATAGCAGTACTCGCCCACTAGTATGAATTCTGCTGCTCTTGTTTTTAGTTTTAGTTTATCAGAGATTGACAATGGTGTAACAACCGAAACCGGTCTTTCTAACTTTTAATAAATCTGTGGTTTTTGACAATTTCTTAGTCTTCTTATTTAATATGAATGGTACCACAATATCAACTTCTCAACTACAAAAAAAGTTTTTGAAACTCAACAGCCAAGATATTTCTCACGGATTATCAACATGCATTACATAACTGAGTTGATCTCAGATTGGTTGCGAATGAATGAAGTGAAATTCACAGGAAATGGATGAATAATGCAATCAGTAACACTCAAGGGATATACGAATTTAAGTGTTAAGTATACGAATATTCCTATTTAAGTGTAAACGTTCTTTGAAATCATGTTTGTACGGGCGAAGTATAGAGATGCAAATCCACGATAATCAAAAATTATTCAAACATTATATTGAGCATCAAAAGCTTGATCGCAATAGGGATACTAAAAATTCAAAATGAGCGGTAATTTAGGTGCTAACACGGAAACGTGATAGGTTATTGGTTGAAAGTGTTTATGAAAGTAGGATGATACCCAGACCCGCTGCAAGAGTCAACGAATTCATTCTCTCTGTCTTGAGCAAGAGTCAACGAATTCATTCTCTCTGTCTTGAGCAAGTGTTCGGTGTCTTCTTCTTCGTGACCTTTCACTCACTGGCTGCAAGCATTTCAACTTTGTAGAAAGTGAACGATACATATGAGTCGATGATCGAACCCGGCAATGGCACCTGATCACGGAATCATCATCCTTTCCACCATTTTGTATCAGTCTTGCAAAATTATTCTTGTTTTGACATGATCGATGTTTGCTTTTCACTGGGTTGCTGACTTGGATCATGGTGGAGAAAAGTGAAAAGTTCACCATTGCAGTGTTTTTCTTGCCGCATTGAACAATATCCGATCATCTATTTACACAGATTTGTTTTATAAAAATATACAGTGGAGCTGATAAAGATGATTCCCATGAGATATTATTCATAATGTATGATTGGTAATATCAGTTTGATTAGCTTAATATAACAGTTAGATTGATAATATCAGTTAGCATGACCAGAATCCAAAAAATGATTATTTTCACAAAAAGAAAACTAAAATTCAAATCTATTCCTGCACGAGAGAGATGATATACGATAACACGACACACACCATTCAATTATATAGAACAAGGAGCTTGCAATACAGTGGCTTTTGAATTATAAAATATTGAAAAATCAATTAAAGGAAAATTCTATACTATTAAACGAGCAACTTCTGTTTATGTTTGGATGTTTATATGTTTGTATTACAAACGATCTCGAAAATGGTTCTGACGATTCTCACGCAATTTAGAACATAGTAGGTTTATAATATAAAAATACGATTGCACTAGGTTTCATCCCTGGGAAAACTCGCTGAATGACATTAAAAGGATAATTATTATTCATCCTTGAAGAAACAGCTGATAATAATTATTTTGACGTCTATTGATGATGGAAGTGAGTGAGCGAGTTTATGTGTGTGGGACTGTGCCAAAATTATGACTCAGCTGTTGAACTTTTGTAATCATTCAATACGGTTGCAAAAAAGCCGGGTTATTTTCAATCCTGATTAATTCCAGTAGATCCATATTTTTGAAATGGTCTTTTCTGATTTGGTTAACGTGAAAATAATCAGGATTAAAATTTAACTGGCTTTTGTGCAACCGGGCCTTTGTAAGGGTAATTTTTGCATTCCTCTGGGAATTAATCTCAATTCACTGTGATTAGATAGAACATTTCTGTATGAACTATGAATATTATTATAATTTCTTCTTTCGAATTAATTTGTTTATGCTTTTGTACTCCAGAGCGAAGCTCGGTCCCCGGATATTGGGAATAAAATTATACCATATTCAACTGGTTACGTCCAATCTACTTTGCCAATGACAGATCCTTCCACTGTCCGATTGGAATATGAAAATTTAATTTTTTTCATGTGAACAGAAAATAACAGAGATATGAAAAAACAGCCTGATTCAACGATCAACATTCCAGAAAGTAGAATTGATGTTTTGCCAATGAATCAAGGAAAATGTAGAATGCATTTACCAAGAATAGCTTGAGGACAAGGAAAATACAGTTCTCGACATGTTTGCTAACTGTTAAATATTCACTGTTCACCATCTGGTGAGGCATAGGGAAATAAGGATTAGACTCTTGACATGAAATGTCAAAACCTAACATATTGATATTTCAAACGTATAACCTCCACTCTATTTTTTAGAAATTACTCAGAAGAAAAAAAATTTTGCCCAGATTTGGAGATGATTGATTGCAGGGAAAACTGCAGGAAATATTTAGTTTTTCTGTAGTGGAGAAGAAAATTCCATACCTCGTACGCCTTTTCTGTCTGGAAGCCTTGTTAAAATAGGTTCCCTCAATCTTAATAGCTAATTTGATCCAGTTACTTAATTAGGTTGAGGACGACATCTTAATGATTATAACACTATTTAGGATGACAGATGGAATGCCACGATGAATCCATCATCTGCTAAGCTACATGAATAATAGACCAACTGTGCTGATATTCTTGTTTGAATATTCAAATGAACTTCGCATGAATCTAGATTACAATAGCACTAACATTGTGAAGAGATTCTATATTCAATTCGAAGCTCCAAATCCAGAAAAATCCATCAATGAGGAGCAAATCAAAATAATCCTTCTATGACTTTTCATAGTACACTTTTCTTGACATTTATTTGAAACACTGCAAAGATAAACTCATCTACTGCTATGTAGACAGTACATAGCAGACTCTATAACAATGTGGAAGTGGAAATAAATACAGTATATGGAATTTATAGAGGCTAAATTTCATAGAACCACAAGTATGCGTTATAACTTAAAATTGGAAAAACTTCATAAGAAACTTCATAAATACATATAATATCTCTCACAAAGTATTTCATGAGGGCTACTTGATTTGTTGGTTAATAAAAAATAATTCCTTAGTACCCTTTTGCTTTTATAATTTTTTTTTAAATAGAACACAATAACAAATGGCTTGGATATGCCGAAACTAGTAGTAGTTGTTTTTTTTTTATAATAAAGTTTTGAAATCAAAAGGTATCTATGGAATTATATTTTATTACTTAATATAATATCTCATATATGCTAATAAAATGATCTATCATTGTTGTTGTGTTTTATATAATAAAGTTTTGAAAACAAATGGTATCTATGGAATTATATTTTATTACTTAATATATCTCTCATATATGATAATAAAATGATCTATCATACAAATTACATATTATTGTATGAATAATACTATGGAACATATCCATCACATATTGTATAATATAACTGACAGAAAAAAATTCTTATAATTTGTAAATATTGTGAATCGGATTAAATAAAATTTGAAAATAATTTAGTGCAAAAACGTGAAATGATTCTTTGGTACTTCATAGTTGAGAATAGGCTTGATAGAAGTAGAGGCCTCCATCAATAATTGATTTGCAAATAGTCGCGAACACTGAACTGAGTCAATTTTCACTTTCAAGTAGCGACAATAGGCTGGCAGTGCACAGTGCAGAAAGGGTTAAAGTGGAGTGGCCGTTGGGATTATTAGTATCCACCGGAGACCGTGGCAAGTAAATTCGCTCAGTTTGGATTTCGGGAGGTCGCTTACAACCCGTTCAGCATTCCGGCGTTCGAACACAAAATTGGTGTCGTAAATCTCGCGTCATTCGAGGCCATGGTGCACGTGCAACCCCCCCCCTACCCGCACACTCCACGACCACTATATTAGCGCACAATATTTTCCACCTGTCAACAAACCCTCTACTGACAAACCCAAACCATTCAACCACCCTCCGAATTAACTGAACAAATGGGGCGCACGTACTACAGATGTACTTTCACGTTCGCAAATAAACCGCCAGTCGAGCTACAGGTGACCCCTTTAATCATCACCATTGTTAACGGTAACTATCTCCAAGTTCCAAGTCGAACTTGAGTTTCAGATAAATTATCTCCTGCAGGAGGTAGAAGCTTTCATGAACCACATTTTGCAATACATGTTTATGTATCAAGTCATTTCTACAAGGCTCCTTGATAGATTTTTATAATTTCACCGGTTGTGTCTTCAGAAATAGAAGTTATCGTCCTACTAACAAACGTACTGATAATCCTATAAAAGGATATGTATCAATTTAAAAATACACTTGAAATTAAATGAAATGAAAAATATTTTATCATAGAGAAACAATAGCATATAAATAGATATTCCATGGTATAGGGCGTTTATGTCGCAACTTTTACTGTTATCTCAAGCCGATTACTCTTCATTATTGTCGAATTTTACTGTTTTGTTGGGGTGAGAGTGTATGAACGGCACAATATGAGAGACTACCAGTGTCACACAGCTTCACGGGAAAGAATTACATGAACTATCGGGTTGAGATAACAGTAAAAGTTGCGACATAAATGCCCTATACCATAGGATATCTACTCATACTATTGTTTCTCTATGATTTTATTCATCCAAAAAACATAACAATAACAGGAAAATCTGTTTCTTATCATCAGAACATAGAAACTTATATTAGTACTTTTATAGTTTTTTGATGCACAAGTGCGTGATCAATTTCAGCAATCGATTTACGAAAGAACAAAAAATTTGAAGAGTTATTTGGAAGCTTTAAAATATAAATTTTATGAAGCCAATTAATTCCAAATCTTTCGCAAAAAGAAATACTCTTGAAAACAGTTTCTCCAAAAATTTGAATTAGTGTTTGAAAAAAGTATATTTTTGAAAAATATCTTCTTACTTACACTCTTGAGATGTGATGTTTGAATATTCCAACAGCTGCATTCTTAAGGTGCGTACAGATATACGCGCCGCGAACATGAGCAATTAACTTTTAATCAGCTGATGTCAAGCTTTTTATATCTATATCTTATACCGTTTCTGTAAAAATACAGATATAGTCAGCTGATTAAAAGTGAATTGCTCATGTTAGCGGCGCGTATATCTATACGCACCTTTATAGATTACTGTATTGATTTTTTGTTGAGTTCTATCCAGTGGTACATAAATATTTTTGCATAAAGTACCATTATTATGAATATCCAATTGCCATTTTTAGCTAATATAGCTAATCTTATAGATTATCATGATTTATCAAGTCGAAACATTATAGTGTTTCATCTTCCGATACAAAATAATAACATTCTCCAAACTATAGTGGTCTACAAGGATTTATTTAAGGGATTTCTTTGATTCGTATCTGGATCCTATTTTACCACTATCCTATTACTCACATCCTATCTATAACTCCACAAATATAGTAACTTTCAATCCAGTCATTAACCTTAAAATGATGAAATATATGACCACGAGAAGTCTGGGGAAAATATTAAAGTATTGGGATCACTTATATCACAGTACCACAGTATCACAGACCAATGTTAAAGTTGAGGATCACTTCTTATTTTGAAGACACAACCGGCAATTCTATAAAAAATCTATCATGGAGCCTTGTAGAAATGGCTGAAAAATTATTCATAAACATATATGAATATTTTAGTAGTCTACAACCATCTTTTTACGGGATTTCTTTGATTCGTATTTAGATCCTATTTCACCGCTTTCATTTCATTTCATTTTTCATATCACTGACCACCTATGAAAGGGGTATAAGGATTTGTCAATTATAATCTAAGTCGTTAATCTTTGCATTCCATAATGCAAAAAGAATTCCTCATCCTCTCTATAAATTCACAAATTAATATAGAAACTTTCATCCAGTCATCAAGCTTAAAATGATGAAATGATGGAAATGTTAGCTCAATAACGAAATTCAAGGATGTCAAAGTAAATTCTCTAACTAGAATGGGGGAGCAGGTTATTCTCCAATGGATCTGCTTCAGATTTATATTAGAATTTCATTGAGGAAATGCGCCTCCTTGAATGAAGAGGCGACATCCTTTCATGATGTGCTCAAGATTTGCATGCAAGAGCGACTGCGCATAATATGTGCGCCGGGTTACTGGAAATGGGTGAGAGCGTTTTTCGCAAGAAAAGGAACGACTCGACATTAATAATCGGAACAGCGTCGTCCAACGAAGAATGTGAACGAGCAGTTGATGAATGACGGACGATTCGGTTTTTCTCAATTACAGCCGCTGGATTAGAATGCCGTATGTTCTAATGAATAACCGTCGCATGAACTCTAATGAAATCGCCTCGGGAATATTCATCTTTCATCCGCTGATCAATGAGACCCATTCCATGATTGATTTTTTTCAAAAGCTCCATCACCCAGTTACGCTGTTGTATGCATGCACTAGAATAACCATAATTATGTTCCACAGCCAACCAATCACCAATCATTAATCATCCTACGCATGCGATATTAACAGGCCCAAGTTTATGCGCCACTAGATGAATAATTATTTCGAACGCCTAAATGGAGAGCGGGTGGGAATTTTCAGTAAAATATCTAGGACTTTCTAAATATCATAGTATAAAACAGATTAGTCTGGTAACATTCGCTGAAATTTTAGTAGAAGTTTCATCAATACATTAAATAATATATTCTAAAAATGATTTCGAACGCCTAAATAAAGAGCGGGTGGAAAGTTTAAGTAAAGTATTTATTTATTTATTGATATACATATACATATAAAGGCTCACAGACAATACCATGAAGAGCCTTTTTTACACAATTAATAGATAACCATACTACATAATGAAGGAAACTTGAAAGATGAAAAATATTATGGAAAAATTATAGAAGAGAATAAGATAAAAAGTTTTCAAAGTCTTTCAAAATATCATAGTACATATTAAACAGACTAGTCTAGCATCTAGCAACATTCTCGAAGATTCGTGCTGAATTTTCATCAATACATCAAATAATAAAATATTGTAAATCATAAAACCACCAAAGGAAGATCATGAACTCTAATATGAATGAATAAATTTATTTGTTTCAAGCACACATGCTCATACAAAAGTTTTCTAATAAATCAATAATTTCAATACATTTCAACCATGGATTAGTGGAATCTTTAAAAGGCACCAGTGCAGCCAACTAACAAGCCAATCAACTAAAAAGCCCTTCAGGAATTGGATGCTGTACTGAAACCATTTTATTCACTTCAATTAAATTTCTACTAGCCGTATTGTGAAGGTGAGACCATACTAGTACTGAATTCCAGCATCTGACCACTATCATGTATGTTTAGTGAATTTTCAGAATTCAGAAGCTCAGTATTGGCGAATGTATGAAGTATCAATACGGGAATATAATGGGGAAGATTCATGCACTACCATTTCTTGTAATAAAAGAGGATGAAAATGTTCTAAATAAGAGAATAACAAGGTAATTAATGAATAAGGGTCAACTCACACTTACGCGACTCAGGTCGAGAAGCGACTCTAGTAGAGAGCATGTGTTTCCATATAGTGACACTCAGACCAGTCGATTCTAGTCTCCGCGACGTCACCATTTAAAAACACATGCTCTCGACTAGTGTCGAGTGTCTTCTTGACCTGAGTCGCGTAAGTGTGAGTTGAGCCTTAATGGCGAGTACCTACTAATGGTCATTGTCGTACTAAATATTTTGATTCATGAAATAAACTAATCTACCATCTCTAAACTAATCTATCTGACTCACAAAATATTTGTTTCCCAGCTATTAGTTAATAAGTATAATTAGATACATTTTAACTGACGAATACATTAGTTTTGAACTCTAGATTAGGTAGAAACAAGGAAATCGTGATAATTGTCACGTTATTCTTTATATAAAATAACGATTAGCCTCCTGCTTGGCATCAGTCGGTAAAGCATGAGATTTAATATAATAGGGCGTGGTTTTCTAATAGTATTCAGTCTTAAAAATTCTTGATAGGCCTAGATATGGGCTTCTCCAATAACTCTTGTAATTCAATAATAATAAATATATATATATAAATGATACTTATACTATAGAGATGAGGAATATAAAATAAATTGCACACCATGAAAATTTTACACATATATTACATAAAATAATGCAAAGATCAGTCGAGGCAAAAAATATATATAGAGCGATAAAAAATATAATATAAAAATAGAACAATATTTGAAATCAATAAAAATATCCCAGGCTAACTTTATATTCTAGATTTATGGCACGAATCATTACCATGTGCCTTTATCTTGAAATCATATGCATTCTTTGGCATGTAGTTGTGACATGTACTTGCTAATACTTGTCTGCTTGGATAATTCAATCATAAATATGTGCTCTAAGACCAGCTTGATAAATTAGCCACTAATAATCCAAATATATCTATATATTAAAATCTCTAGTATTTAGTAGATTTATTTGTATCGAATATATATTTTTATCTCAGGGTGTAAGATTCGGCACCTGACGGAATAGGTAGAGCCATTCATCTAGTGAATTAGAACTATGATAAATTATCGCAAATTGTATTGCAAAAATTAAATATTGTATGCATACGTTTGATAGCCTAGATTTCGTACTTCTTTGATTAAATAGAAATTTCTAAAAATATTGATCTATATATTTTTCTTTCAATTAAATACCTTTAATACTAATTTTTACTTGCGCAAGTATTAATCTTATTAATTTCTTAATTTATAATAACCCTTTCGGCGAGCTAGCTTTGATCATCAGATTATTTCGAAGCACTAGGGCGCCCATCACTAAATTCAAATTTAAATCACTCACGTGTCGAAAATCTTCTTGTAAGCCGCCGATGTCGATCCAACTCCATGCGGTCCGGGAATATGGTAGCCGGAATCGTCTCCTCCAGGGGTTTATAAATTTAATAAAAATGAAAAATGACTTCTGCTTCACAATAGCATCACGAAGTCTTTTAAGAAATTTAATAATTTACTTTAACTTTAATTTTTACAAAATTATTAATAAGGTACTTCGCTCTAAAATATTTGGGGTCCTCTTATGGTGGCATCTGGCTGGCGAGTGCTGGTTCTTCCTTCTCAAGTTTTACAGATCCTCTTTCCGACTTTCAAATTAGCATAAAATTTAAATATCTCAATCCTCCGCCATTAAATTCAAATAGATCTTACAAAAAATGCCAAAATATTGCTTAGATTATATGATTAATAATTTCTTTGCATTCGAGCCATATTGATAACATAGATTACACAAATTTTTACACGAAATCTACTACAATTATATAAATATATATAAATATTTTTGAATTGGCCTACAGTTGCCGCCTATTAACTGCCGTTTTACTATTGGTGCATGCAAATTTTATTAGGTATTCATGCGCCTGGTAACTCTTATTTCCTGAATACATTAAATTATTTTTATTTGGTTTTATATTTATGCTCTTTGCATGCTAGTTAATATTATATATATTAATATTAATTCCATGCTAACTAATAATTAGCCACGTGGACGGGTGTTTTCTCACATTGCACACCGTCTGATTGCAATAAAGCTCTGCCAAGGGGTTTTGGTCAGATTCTACGTTCTTCGGTTTGATCGATCTCTAGGTCACCGATCTGTGAATACATCTATCTAACCTCAATCTTCAAATATTTTATAAATAATATATTACTATTGAGAATATAAACTGAAAAAATGATTATAATAAATAATGCAATGCGATATAAATAAAGTATACTAGGTGCGCCGCCAAGCCATATCTGTACTCAAAGGGAGCCGTGGGTCAAAACAGTTTGGGAACCTCTGCTATAGATATTCTTTTTATAATGTTCCTTCCTTACAATTCGGTATTCTACAACTTTTTCATTCACATAACAAAAATTATAGTGAATAATTGTATCTAGCACAAATAGAAATTTGAGTGCATTTATATCGAAGGGATACAAATGAACTTGGCTTGAAATTTGAATTGGATTTATTCGCATCTCGTTCAGTATAAAACGACTCTGTCATCAATAGAAATAACATGGTGGACCTGAGAGGAGTTAAGTCAATACGACCCATCTTGAAATTTGCCGAATCGAAATGGATTTCGATTTGAGAGTGTGCGCCGTCGACGAACTGAAATCAATTGCAAGTCTCTATCAAATCAGTTGGCAGGCAAATGCCGCCGAATCGAGGGGAAGCCATTACAATAAGGAGCAGTGGAAACGTGCCCGGAATTAAAGTGACAATGAACAAACCTGATAAGGTCCCCGAAGAGACCTGGTCGCGCGTGACATTCCACAGGTCGATCAATGGCTGCCTCCCCTCCCCTCATCACCCATTCAACCCCCCCCCCAACACAAGGGTTAGCGGCTTACTTTTGTCTAACACACCGCAATGTTCAATTCAATTAACAAAAATTGTAAAACTCTCAACCGAAATTTTTATTTACATTTCTGATAAAATTTCCTGATAATGATAAGAAATTGCACGGAATAGCAAAACTATCATTAGAACTTATTCAATACTAGCAGGTAACCCGTGCTCCGCAAGGGTCCAATTAGAACTTGACAACCTGAGAACTTGGCAAGAATTATAGTTATATGAATGAGCCTTCAATTACATTTTAGTGGTCCACGATAGATAATTGATGCTGATAGGACAAATTAGTAGTAGATTGTGATTTAAATCACATTAATAATTGAAATAAGCCTTTAAGAAACCAGTACTAAAAATAGTTGGGAATTGATCACTGGATTCAGAGCAATAAAGATAAATAGTTCTCAAAGATTATTGACCGAGCGAAGTGAAGTCTAAGATTCAAGTCGACGGTATGACATTTCTTTTTATGTTTAAATGTTTACATGTTTGAATGTTTATATGTTTATATGTTGCGCATTTACGGCGAAACGCGGTAATAGATTTTCATGAAATTTGACAGGTATGCTCCTTTTTAAATTGCGCGTCGACGTAGGGCCTATATACAAGGTTTTTGGAAATTTTGCATTTCAAGGATAATAATATTATAAAAGGAAAAAGGAGCCTCCTTCTAACGCCAATATTAGAGTAGAAATCAGTATCAGACTAATTATCTATCATAAATCAGCTGTCGAGTGGATTATAAATTGCATGCCATGACGCATGCAATTCAATATCTCAATGTAACTTGGTAAAAAATCAGCAGCTGTGTAGACTATTAATTGCATTCCTCATTGCATCCAATTTTTAAGCACTATTAAATGAACTATTGATTGTGTACAATAACGCATGCAATTAATAACTAAAATAACATAGTATTGTCTCTCGAATTTTCTCTGCATTGAACTCGGGCTGTCCTGTTGCCAGTATGTCTTGAAGGAGATTAGCTTTTGATGTTAGCATTTTTGATACACCAACCCGAACAGCCATTAGCCGATATCTTCTCGCCGACACGACATAAAGACAGGATTTACTCTGATGAACAGTATAAGAGGAGGCTGCGGTTTATAACTGCGCGAGGTCTACTGTTCACAGAACTACTAGTAATAATTGAATGGTTATAACATGTAGGCCAATTGCCCGCTGGAAAAGAGTCGACATTCAAAAGAAATGATTAATTATATAAAAATAACATCGATTGAATAAACTAAGAATCCAAAATCTAGATGCTTCACTTTGAATCCCCCAGTCTGGAAAAAGCATATAAAATAATGGACTTTTTTGGTTGAATTTCTAATATCCTTTATTGTTTATCAAGTAACTCTATGAGAATAAATAAACATTTATTTATTTATTAAAATTCATTTTATCCTTAATGGTTATTACAAAGTTCAAAACTCAAAGTATAAAATAATTACTTGATAATTAGATACGGTAGGTATTATAATAAGTAATCATATAATATATAAGGAGGGTCCCTGCAAGGTAAAGAAACCTGTGCGCAGAGGCCGAGTGTTGAAAATTTTAATATAATTTTATATTTTTAGCAAAAAAAGATTCTTAGATTAAAGATAAACTAGAAGATTTCCATAGTATAACAATGTAAAACTTGAATACTTGATATAATAATGTGGTAGTAAGAAAGAAGATAATATGAAGTTGTGCAGAAGAAGAAAACTCTTGATATAATAACATGAAGATACAGTATGGGAATAGAAAAAGATAAGTGCAAGGTGAAATTGATGGGCGTATACATGTTACCGTATAACGTAGAATAAGAAGGTCAGATATTCCATAATGGTATTCTACTACTGAAAGCTGAACGAGCATTTGTATTAGTGATTATTATACATAATATTATCAAAGATCAAAGGAAGAGTACATCGACATTGTATATAGTTTAATATCATGTTGCGAAAATTTGATAGTGATTATTATACATAATATTATCAAAGATCAAAGGAAGAGTACATCGACATTGTATAAAGTTTAATATCATGTTGCGAAAATTTGATAATGTTCAACTGGCGACTACTAATCAACATAATGTTTATAAACTGGGCAATAGAAACAGAAATGTGGCGTTCCCAAGGAACGAGGCAGACGAAACGATCTTACTGACCCAGTAAGAGCCGGGCAGCCGGCTCCCAACAGCAGCCAACACATTTCATTTCAACAAAATAGTTTCACTAAATCTCACTTGGCTTTCCACAAACACTTCTTGGTATTTTGCCAAAATTTCTTCATCCTCGATTAATTATTTAGAATTATCGAGAGGAGATCGTATAAAGAATTAAAATCAATTGCATGACCAATCTGGAGGCATTAAATAGATGAGATACTAACCAACAAATAAATCGTAGTTTTTTTTAATAATGGTAATGTTAGGCTGAATTGTACACAAAAAATATTTGAGTCCGTGATTGTAGTTTATTCAAGTTTTGAGTATACTTCGTCGTCGTCGTCTTCCTACAAGGATTAGGCAATTTGCCTGTTCCGACTTCAAACTCACCATCACATCCATCTTTTACGGGGTCTGCCCACACTTCTCCTTCCAACCGGGTTATACAACATTACTGCCCTGGGAATCCTGTCGCTCTCCATCCTTTCAACATGCTCCCTCCAGTTTTGCCGATTTTCTTCAATCTTCTGCCATATGGAGATTATGTTGAGCTCGCTTCTTATATCAACATTATGAAGCCTATCTTCCCTTGTGCACCCTTTTACTGCTCTTAAAAACCTCATTTCGGCAGCCTGTAACCTACTCCATTCTTTCTTCCTAGGTATCCAAGATTCAGAGCCATATAAGAGCGTTGGAATAGCCATAACCTTATAGAATTTAAGTTTTGTCTCTCTCCTGGCTCTGTTTCTCAAAGTCCTATTTATTGTTCCACAAATGGATTGGAATCTATTCAATTTTACACTCAAGTCTTGGTCCATTTCATAGGTTATATCACAACCCAAATACTTGAAGTGTGATTTGAGTATACTTATTATTATTATTATTATTAAACGAAAATACAAATTATTATTATTATTATTATTATTAAAAATTCTATTGATAAAATGCTGTAATTCACCCCGAAGACTTCTGCTACTGCAAATATTGACAACCGGGTAAGAAGCTAGATGGAATTTCAGTTAGCATTCGAATAATTGCAATATCTCAGTAATTTCCATTTTGAGTATACTATTCAACTTAAACTACATGAATATTACCATAGAGAAACGATAGCATAAGTAGATATCCCATGGTATAGGGCGTTTATGTCGCAACTTTTACTGTTATCCCAAGCCGATAGTTCACACAGTTCTTTCCTATGCAGCTGTGTGACGCTGGTAGTCTCTCAAATTGTGCCGTTCATACACTATCACCCCAACAAAACAGTGAAAATTGACAATAATCGACAGTAATCGGCTTGAGATAATAGTAAAAGTTGCGACATAAATTATTCCCTATACATGGGATATCTACTTACGCTATTGTTTCTCTATGATATTACTTAATTCTATTATCCTATTCGCTCGTATTCTACATCTTTTCGCTCAATAGATGAGATACTAACCAACAAATCAATAATATTTATTGATAAATAGAAATGTAAGTCCGTAGTTCATAGTTCATTCAAATTTGAGTATGATATTCAACTTAAACTACATGAATATTTCTTTAATTAATTCTATTATATCCTATTAGCTCTCATTGTTTAACATAAAGGCAGTCAGGCAGTCATTGTAAGTTCAATGAATAAAGTACAATCAGATAGTAAGATGAATCAGAAAAGGACAGGAGTCGGCAATAACTTGAATAGACACTCAACCATATGAGTCAACTTATTTATCTCTTTTCTGTATAGGGCTACTTGTAATATAAATATAAAGAAAAAGAAAAATCTCAGTACCCTTTTAGAAATATTCTATCACAACATGTTTCCGACATTTATGCCATTTTTAAGTGATAATGAAACATATTGTGATAAATTATTTCTAAAAGGGTACTGAGATTTTTCTTTTTCTTTATATTTACATATGAGTCAACTCTGTACTAACTCGGGATTTCTGCAAGCTTTCCTTACAAGTTCAAACCTCTATTTCAATAATTCTACCCAATACAAGAATGTTCTTAGAAATAAAAATGTTCTAAATAAGAATGTTTTTCTTTGCAAATGACTGTAATAAAGAGAATGGACATTCACAGAATCACTGTCACATTTGATCATCAATAACTCTAAAAAAAAACAGCATTTGAAGAGAAGAGAATTAGAAGAAAATTATCCTGACCCATAAAGCTGTGTCGTAAAAACGTCACATCCACATTTCTTTGTGAGAGGAATTGCAAGAGAGTATGAGGCGAACAAAACCATTACAAAAAGAAATAAATAGAAATATTTAACAATTAAAGAGAAATCAAATTTAATGTTAGCGGGATTTGAGACTATTGAAAAGTCATTCCAGTTCATCTGTATTTCAATTGAATAAATTTATCAATTAAAGAGGAATCAAATGTTAGCAGGACTTGTAGTAACTATTCAGTAAAGTCATTTCCAGTTCATCTGTATTTCAAGTAAATAGAAATATTCATCAATTAAAGAGGAATCAAATGTTAGCAGGACTGTAGTAACTATTGTAAAGTCATTTCCAGTTCATCTGTATTTCAAGTAAATAGAAATATTTATCAATTAAAGAGGAATCAAATGTTAGTAGGACTTGTAGTAACTATTCAGTAAAGTCATTTCCAGTTCATCTGTATTTCAAGTAATTATGAATATTTATCAATTAAAGAGGAATCAAATGTTAGCAGGACTTGGGACTATTGAAAAGTCATTTCCAGTTCATCTGTATTTCAAGTCTTACGTCCACATCAATTTAGGAGCAATTGACTATGTGTGGGGTGGGGGTGGGGGTGGAAAAGGCACAAAATCAGTTAGCATCAAACGACTTGGCAAAGGCAGGCGATTTGAGAGCGGCGAAAAAAGTCAACGTATTATTACGACGGACAGTTGACTTGGACTGTTTCTAGCGGACGCAGACGCGGACGCGTAGTCAAAGTTTATTTTTTCGGAGAGAATCGCATGCGAAAAAAGAACAGACTCTAATTAGCGGAGAGAATTTTGAAGGCAGGCCAATCCAATCCTTCTGATTCAATTCATCTGGATGCCGGAGGCGGCACCTCCACCCCCCACGACCACCAACCAATCTTGAACAATATTTCACATTAGGTCACCGTCAACTACACACACTCCTTTGTTCATTACGCCACTCGTATGACCATAACAATAATCAGCCTGCTTTAACATTATTCGCGCTAATTGAAAATTAAAAATGTAATATCTCCAGGGAGATTGTGATTCTCGCTTTAATGAATCTCACACCAAATCTGTCGAGATTATACATTATAAATGTTTTTCCATTCTCTCAAATGAAACAATTCTACCATGCATTACGTGATTACTTTCTACAGACCGGGATATAATGTATGCGAGTGTAATATTCTAAAAAAAGCGAAAGACCATACACGTGTACTGTACATCACAGATCTATTCCTTTCAAATATGTCTACTCTCTCAATGAATTTCTAAATTCTAAATTCCTAGTTTATAAATATTTTGGACTCAAAATTGTACAAAAATCATGAAGTCTAAACATAACCAATTTTTGGACAATTTCTATCTAAATTTGGGAAAGCAAAAGTTTTAAGCTTTAAGTCTGTTGTTCCTTTCCCAATCATTTATAATTGAGAATGATATTGTATGTAACAATGTATAAATAAATAAATTAATGATGAATCCAGCCAAAAAGAATAATATGGAATGAATTAAAGTTATTGATTCCTTTCACAAAAACATATCACAGTAGCTTATTATGTTTTCCCCCTACGAGTCCAACGAACTATTCCTTCTACACGAAATTATTAAAATTACTAAGAGCTAGTCTGTGATCGAAAATACAGAATGACAATAATAAATTGATTATTGCATTATCAAATAAGGTACATAATAGTTGACCACAATATCAAACGATCACGAGAATCACATGTGAAACTTTATAGTTTTTACAGTGATAAAGTTATAGTGATAAGTGCTATCATACATTCTGAAGAATTTTTCTTGTGTGTGAAGATTTTTTATTAATTTCTTTGTAATTTGTATGACATTGGATAATTACTATATCACATCACCCCATAGTGCTGTATGTGACTAATTAATTTTCATACAGAATACTATATAATGTGATCAATTTATTTGATAATATTCACAATATGAATACTGAACTTTAAACAATTACTATAGTCATAGAGAAACAATAGCATAAGTAGATATCCCATGGTATAGGGCGTTTCTGTCGCAACTTTTACTGTTATCTCAAGCTGATAGTCCACGTAGTTCTTTCCCTTGAAGCTTTATGACGCTGGTAGTCTCTCATATTGTGCCGTTCATACACTCTTACCCGGTCAAAACAGTAAAAATCTACAATAATCGGCTTGAGATAACAGTAAAAGTTGCGACATAAACGCCCTATACCATGGGATATCTACTTACGATATTGTTTCTCTATGCTATAGTTCTATTAAACATTTTTATCAATTCTATATTAATTTATACAATAAGTACAATATTGAAATTATAGGGAGAGGAAAAATAAGGTAACCTTGTGCTATTCCTTTCCCAAATTTAGATAACACATAGTCCGAAAAAGGTTAAGTCTTGCAGTTCTCTAATTCACAAAAT
The DNA here is from genome assembly GCF_014356525.2 of Nilaparvata lugens. Lineage (NCBI taxonomy): Eukaryota > Metazoa > Arthropoda > Insecta > Hemiptera > Delphacidae > Nilaparvata > Nilaparvata lugens. The sequence goes on from NC_052506.1 coordinate 9,528,083, forward strand.
TTTCTGTCCTCAAGTATTTTCACAAAGTAGATTATCAAATTTAGATGCTTTAAAACATAGAAGAAATATTTCACATTATCATAACTAAAATAGAAAATATTCACATGTTAAAAATATAATTTTGAGGAATTACCGAAAAACAAACTCAATTCTAAAAGCACAGCTTTCATTGTAATTAATAAAATAGTAATTGACCAAGAGAAGTGAGGTTTAAGATTCAAGGTTAAGTGAGAAGTAAGATTCAAGTCGACGGTATGGCATTTATCTTAATGTTTAAATGTTTGAATGTTTAAATGTTCATATGTTGCGCATTTACGGCGAAACGCGGTAATAGATTTTCATGAAATTTGACAGGTATGTAACTTTTTTAATTGCACTTCGACGTATATACAAGGTTTTTGGAAATTTTGAATTTCAAGGATAATTTAAAAGGAAAAAGGAGCCTCCTTCATAGGCCAATATTAGAGTAAAAATCAGACTATAGAATTATTCATCATAAATCAGCTGACAAGTGATTACACAGATGTGTGGAGAAGCCAGTCTATTGCTGTATTTCCATAAAGTCTATAGTTTCAATCAGGTACTTGTGGATGAGAATACTGCGTGAGGTCTACTGTTCACAGAACTACTAGTAAGTAGGTGGTGATGAGATTTAGAGTAAAATGATTGCCCTTGATTATCCTACAAGTTCAAGATCGTAATGAAAAAATATCAATTTTCATCTCACAAGATAACTGGAATTTTGAAAGAAACTGGAAAGAAAATTCCGAAAATATCTCGCCATAAAAAACTGTCAAGGCTTATCCGAAAAGCTGGCTGAGAAGAGCTTTGTTCGTGCGTGGAAAATTGAAGGTGGTCCAGCCTGAGGCTCCTCACTGGCTCAAGATATTTTTGCTTTGGCAGCCCTGTCTTGATTAAAGACACATTCCCGCCCCGGCCTTCACACCGACAGGTTTCCGCTGGAAACATTCTATCTTTTTCTCCTTTTCTTTCAGCAAACAGGAGACATTTGCAGACAAATGTCTGCGTTTATGTCAAAAATGAGAGACGAGTTGAACAGGAAAAGAATTGAATAAATTCTAATAGGATTCAATAATTTGATTGTATGGGAGCAGATATTGTGGTTTATCTCCATAATAAAAAGGAAACGACATTTATATTGTATATACGGATATACAGGGTGTCCCAAGAAAGGTGTAACAGCCGAAGACCATGGATTCTACATTGAATTTGCAACAAAAAAAGTCCAGTAAAATTTTCTCATATCGACCTTAGTTTTCGAGACATTTTTGAATGGATTCTACATTGAATTTGCAACAAAAAATGTCCAGTAAAATTTTCTCATATCGACCTTAGTTTTCGAGATATTTCGATATTTTTGAATGGATTCTACATTGAATTTGCAACAAAAAATGTCCAGTAAAATTTTCTTTTATCGACCTTAGTTTTCGAGATATTTCGATATTTTTGAATGGATTCTACATTGAATTTGCAACGAAAAATGTACAGTAAAATTTTCTCATATCGACCTTAGTTTTCGAGATATTTCGATATTTTTGAATGGATTCTACATTGAATTTGAAACAAAAATGTCCAGTAAAATTTTCTCATATCGACCTTAGTTTTCGAGATATTTCGATATTTTTGAATGGATTCTACATTGAATTTGAAACAAAAATGTCCAGTAAAATTTTCTCATATCGACCTTAGTTTTCGAGATATTTCGATATTTTTGAATGGATTCTACATTGAATTTGCAACGAAAAATGTCCAGTAAAATTTTCTCATATCGACCTTAGTTTTCGAGATATTTAAATATTTTTGGATGGATTCTACATTGAATTTGCAACAATAAATGCCCAGTATAATTTTCTTATATCGACCTTAGTTTTCGAGATATATAGATATTTCGATATTTTCGAAAAACGTCAATAACTAGAAAACTATCAGTCAAAATCTGATTGCAAGGACATGGTTGGAAAGGGGAATAAATTTCCAAAAAGATGCATATAATGTGTTCCTTTGTTTGACGTTTTTGAACTTTTTATGAGCGTTCAAAGTTGAAAAAAGTACATTCGTCGAGTTCAAAGCCAAGTTTCAAACAGTTTGAACACTCATTAAAAGTTCAAAAACGTCAAACAAAGGAACAAATTATATGAATATTATTGGAAATTTCTTCCACTTTCCAACCATGTCCTTGCAATTAGATTTTGACTGATAGTTTTCTAGTTATTGACGTTTTTCAAACATATCGAAATATCTTGAAAACTAAGGTCGATATGAGAAAATCGATTAACGTTTTTCCAAAAATATCGAAAAATCGAATTATCTCCAAAAATAAGGTCGATAAAAGAGAATTTTACTGGACATTTTTTGTTGCAAATTCAATGTAGAGTCTATGGTCTTCGGCTGTTACACCTTCCGTGGGACACCCTGTACAAGTGGTAATGACAATATCAGTGTATTTAGTGACAATATCGTCAAATAGGATTGGTTTTAGTGAGTCTTCCATTATTGCTTTCACAGATCGTTGGATTGAATATCATGAACGAATAAGGCTTATTGGAAAGATTTTAAGAAATGATTCTATGCAATACAGTATTATTTTCAAATGACTGAAATAAAGACTACGATTGTTCATTAGTGATAAATATAGAGTGAATCATATAAGATCGAAAAATGAGAGAAATAATAATATAATATTCGTATGGCTTTTATTGGTGGGGAGTTCCTGACGGGAGTTCCACCTCGCCTGAATATATTATTTAAGCCGTCAATGGGCCTTACAACTGTCATACGTCAGCCAGGACCGACAAGTCAATTTGTCAATCTGATAACACGGGAGTGACTTGTTCACAAACTTTTGGTTATATATGAATAATATATTATTATAAAAATGATAATAGCCAGAGAGGAATATGGATGAAATGAACATGGAGGGTGTTCCAAATTATCTTTTTTTATAGGCAAAACATTGACAATAATAGGCAAAATGATAATAGCCAGAGATAAATATGGATGAAATGATCATCTAGGGTGTTCCAAATTCTCTTTTTCTATAGGCAAAACATTGACAATAATAGGCAGAATAATAATAGCCAGAGATAAATATGGATGAAATAAACATGTAGGGCGTTAGAAATTCTCTTTTTCTATAGGCAAAACATTGACAATAATATGCAAAATGATAATAGCCAGAGATAAATATGGATGGAATGAGCATGTAGGGTGTTCCAAATTCTCTTTTTCTATAGGCAAAACATTGACACCCTCCAGTATTCAAATGAATACAGTAAAAATGCCTCCATCAGCTCTCGGGCTGCCGTCAGTTGTGTGTAACTTATTTTAATGAGTTACAAAAACTTCTGACAAGCTATTATTAATTCGAAAATAACAGCTAACAATTTCACCAAATAGTCTAATACAGAGAACGAGCTAATGGTACACTTTCCTGATTAATTACGATGATGATGAAATGAATTTTTGATATTGAGAGACTGATTTCTCCAGCGAAAGAAAAGCTAGATTTCTAAAGGGACGCCCTTAATTTTTCGATGATTCAGACATACTTTTGATTCAATTCAATTCAATGCTGGAATTATAACAAGACAAAATACAATTCCAGGTTACCTCTATAAATTCCCCACAATTCCTGGCGTTACAAGATCGTAGCTGTTTACCTATGAAATTAAAAATGTTCTATTGATCGACTGATTAAACTTCAATTGTCTATTTTACTAGACCATATTTAAAGGACTCCCATCTACTTACAGTTACATTTACATTACATTTATTAGATTACATTTATTACATTACATTTATTACATTCCTTAATCACAACATCAAATAAATGATTGGGAGAGAATCAACAGGATAAACCCAAAACTGTTCCTCTCCCTAATTTTGATAAAAATAGTCCAAATGAGGTTATGAAAACACATTTATAAAGATCACAAAAATTTACAGTCCAAATCAACATTATACTAAAAATTAGTTCCAGCGATATACTTCCTGGAAGTTGTTTAGTTTGTGTTTAAAAACAAAAATATTTTTGATGCTAACCGAATTTGTCATTCTTATAAAACAAGAGGTAAAAATGCAGGATTATTCCAGTTTCCTATTCATAGACTGACTCCCCTCAAAAAGGGACCGTTTTATTCAGGACTCAAGTGTTTTAATTGTATTCCAGAGGATATCAGGCTGTGTAGCAACTACAAATTATTTGTATCAAAGATAACTGGGACACTTGTAGAGGCTTGTCCTTATACCAATGAGGAGAGACTTAGAGCATTTATATGACTCCGTTATTAAAATGACATGTTGTATGCCACTTGAGTACTGCTCAGAATTTGTGGCTTCACACAACAAAAATAAAAATAATAGTAATTTTAACTTTCATTGGGTGCAACCTTTAGCTAAATAACTGCATTATCCATTTATGTTTTAAAGAGTAAGACTAATTTTGGATACGTTCAAACTTTGAGCAAGTACAGGCAAAGAAAGTGGATAAAAATTGATAAACCACAACCCACTTCAATATTGAGTGGATGTGCTCATGCAACGATGATTATTCAAATCATATACTAATAAGTTCAACAAACGTAAACAGTTTCAGTATTCGCCAGCAACAATATTCCACCAGCCTACATTATTCATGTACATTGGTCCCTTCCACTGCATCTGTATATGTTTGCATATGTGGAACGAAATCGCAACATGCTTCCAGCCTCCCAGTTTTGTACAGTTTACAAAAGTAACTTCTGATAGGAAATTCAAATCAGGCAGCCAGGCTCACTGTTGCCAACCAACAACAAGAAAAACCAGTCTGCTTGCACAAGAAACATTGATCGAACCTTCTTTTTTGTCTTCGATTTGACTGACGTACGTTTACCACCGAAAATTATCTCTGCGTATTTTAGCCGGAATTTGCTTGGTGTTGGTACAGACTACAGGAAATCAATTCACAGATATGTACGATTTGTAATTCAAATCCTTGCCCCTCATCCTTGAGATGAAGGTGGTGAGATAAAAATGAAATGTAATAATTAATATCATTTTACAACTTATAAGAAAAGACATACCAGTTCAACTAATCGTTTGGTAATAAAGTATTGCCTATGTAAGGGTATTTCTCATTATTATCATAATACTGTATATTGTACATAAACAAATAAATTGTCTTTATTATGGTATGTATACTTATAAATTTAATGTTTTACTGTAGTACTACTGTATTTACTGTTATGCTTTACAATATACATCAACTTTGTAAAGTGTTGAAGAGAATAAATTTGATTTGATTTGTATTAAAAGTGTTCTACCAATATTTCCAATTTCAATCAAGCTTTTTTTAACTGGTACTTTCCATCTGTAAAGTTCGCGTACATTAGTAGAAAGTATTAAATAATGATCTAGTAATAATGCAACTAAGAGAACTAAGCTTACATTATTAGGTGGAGTGAATAGTACAATGGACATTCTATAAATAAATCAGAATAGCATAAGGTTACCTTATTTTTCCTCTCCTTATCATTTTGATAATGTACTTATTGTATAAATCAATAAAGAATAAATGGAGAAAAAATCTATAGCTTAGTTAACTTAACCAGTACATTTATCAAAGAGAAATTCTCATAATATTTTATCATAATTTTAGAAAAATTATTCAAAAGTATAATGAAAAATAGAACTAGGCATATTGAATTTACTGAGTTCAGTTGGATAAATTTAAATAGTTAGGTTTAAAGTTAGAATAAATCTTTTTCAAAATATAGACTATAGGTATTATGGCACAGACTATAGGTATTTTTCTTGATCCGCCTATTTTTCAAATGTGCGTACAGATATACGCGCCGCGAACATGAGCAATTCACTTTAATCAGCTGACTATATCTGTATTTTTACAGAAACAGTAAGATACAGATATAAAAAGCTTGGCATCAGCTGATTAAAAGTGAATTGCTCATGTTCGTGGCGCGTATATCTGTACGCATCTTAATAAAGAATTTTTTCATTTAATTTAATTTTCATTTCACAGACTATATATCTTTTTTATAGGAATTATGATTTCATTTACTTTCTTTCCCATCCTTCCATTCTTCCCATATTCCTTTCATTTACGCAATCTTTCTTTCAATTCATTCTTATTTCAATTGATAGCAGAGTTTATCCAAAATTCTGGATGATGAACCGATATCCCTATATTTTCCAATTGATAGCAGAGTTAAAATAGCAGATGGGTATCCAATATTTTTGATGATGAACCGATATCCCAATCTTCCCTAACAAAGTTCAGTGCACCATTTTTCGCGCGTATGTTTTTGTTTGAGAAACGGTCGATAATAGACTAATAATTGATGCCAAAATAAACATCCGATTCTATTAGCGGCTAATGTAGAGTCGAGTCCCATCGCTCTAAAAGCAAGCGAAAAATCAGTGATGGACGAATCTCGCAACTAAATTGAATTAGACAAATAGAGAATTCTGCAGTGTGCTGGCTGCAGCAACTCACTTGGGATTGATCGAAATAGCAAATTCGTTCTTCTGCACAGGTCCTGAGCTATTTCAACAACACAAAAAGATAACGTGCAGCAAACGAGAGAGAAAGGCAACCATTATACATTAAACTGGCTGGAAGATTTCGCAGATTAAGAGAGAAAGAGATGGAGAAGAGATTTCGGCTGAAAGAGGGCGAAAGAGATAGTTGAAAAACGTCTGGTCTGGAGCAGAGTGGATTAAAGCCTGTTGTTTCAATACAAGGAGAGACTGTGCTCCAGTTCACCCACTCAAATCCATTTTCATTTTATATAAGTAATATTCGTTTCGTACTCTCTCACCCAAATCATTTTCAGGAAATCGCTTACGCCGAGTTCATATGTCCATCCTTCGCATTTCTCCTGTCAAAAGTTTATCATTCAACCTGCAGCTTGTTACTCTTGTGCCAACGCCAACAATAAAGTACTCCGAATAATGCCATTCTAAGATCTGACATGTTTAGACAGCTTTTGAACAATATAAATTTTAATTTATTAGATGGTAAATCAACATCAACTAAGTCGTTTTTCGTTGATCAAGGGGATAATCACTTTAGTCCACCTAAGGAATAAAAAAATAGAATTGAAAAACATGGCGGTTGAGAATAATCAAGAACCAATAATCAATCAAGGAATGATAGAGGTAGAAGAACAAATGATCAAGATCTTCAAACTTCATATGATGTGAATCCAGTGATAATAATTTTTATTTACTAGTAGTTATGTGAACAGTAGACCTCACGCAGTATTCTCATCCACAAGTACCTGATTGAAACTATAGACCTTATGGAAATACAGCAATAGACTGGCTTCTCCACACATCTGTGTAATCACTTGTCAGCTGATTTATGATGAATAATTCTATAGTCTGATTTTTACTATAATATTGGCGTATGAAGGAGGCTCCTTTTTCCTCTTATATTATCCTTGAAATGTAAAATTTCCAAAAACCTTGTATATACATCGAAGCGCAATTAAAAAAGGAACATACCTGTAAAATTTCATGAAAATCTATTACCGCGTTTCGCCGTACATGCTCAACATATTAACATTTAAACATTTATACATTTAAAGATTAAGAGAAATGCAAAACCGTCGACTAGAATCTTAGACCTCACTTCGCTCGGTCAATAAATAATTGAATAAATATCATTTAGTGGATACCGCATTATGGTGGGTTTTTTGACAATAATGTTTTGTTGAAAGAAACTGAGAGTTTGAGACGAAATATCACATTTTATCCCTTCCAATAAAACATTACAGATTTCAGAAACAGTTGACCGAAATTTCAAGTTCAAACCTTTTCATGCGATCAAATTTTCAATAATTTTTAGTTTAATAATCACGCAAAAATAGAAAAAATTACGTGTCGCTTTTATAAGATACAATCAATCTTTATCATCTTCATTTAGAATTCGTCATGATTCAAGATTCATTTCGAGATCAAATTTATAAAAATGAGGTCAAATTTGAGAATTTTGATAAAGTTTTAATATGGTGAAAATAGAAAGCTTTCAATAAAATATACCTGAACTGAAAGTATTGTTTGGCTTTGAAGAGGTGAACATAAAGAAAGTTTTTTCAAGATTGAAAGTAGGACTACTTCAGAATGAAGATTCTTTTGTCGAGATTGTTTATTCAAACCAATGAATGAGAAAATATTCAACAGCACGAAACCAATTCAAGTGTTGAGGAAACAAATCTGTCGAAATTCAATCAAATTCCCATTAAGCAAATTGTTTTTCAGATAAGCTAAATTCACTCGATGCTTCCCACTTCATGTTACTGCAGCGAAGAAATTTACTTATAAAACTTTTCCAATTACATCAATAGTTAGTCAATAGGTATTACGAAGAATAGCAATTAACAGAAATAAATTAATTATGTAACACTCAATTAAGTGAGGAAATGAATACATTCGGACGTGTTTACGCATGCGTTGATGACTGAATTGAACCTGTACTACCGCAACGTTTGCGGATAAGACGTTGAACTACTAAACAACATAAATTTGAAAGTTTATTCAGGAGTAAAATATATTATTGTGACACAAACAACGGTGAACAAAAAGTTAAAATACTTTCACTTTTTACAAAGCGCTGAAATTCTTATGAAGTGTCGAAAATAGAAAACACAAGAGGGAAAAAAATGTTTAATACACTCCTTGAATAAATTGTTCAAATTTCACTGAGTTAATTTCTAACCAACTCTTCCGAACTAATACCCCTGGAAAATATTTTGAGTTTCAATTTTCAAATAGTTCAAATTCCACTGAGTTAGTTTCTAATCAACTCTTCCGAACTAAAGTGCTCCCTGAAAAATGTTTTGAGTTTCTTTTCTGATATGATAGTTAAGTATTGAGACAAGTCATCATCTGGGGATTGCTTAAAGCTAAGTTCTAGCCTTTAAACTAAGCTGGATTTTGTTCTATCATTAAAAATCATAGAACAAAATCATATTCACACGACAGTTATGAGATCTAAAGGAAAAAATGTTCAATTAATTGCCTCCTCATCTACGTCATTTAAACAAAAGTAGCAAATAAAACAAAACAAAAGTAGTTGAACTGAAAACATAGATGGCCAATATAAATTTTTTTAATTGTTAAATTTGTGTATGTATTGTGAATACATCGTAAAATTAAATCATAATTCAATTATTTGACCCTGAAGACTTTAAAAATCATCTGAATGCGTTGTATTCATCCACCACATACAAGTTTTAGTCAACGATATCTTTATATACATACTAACTATATATACTATAGTTAATAAATATAGCTCGTTGGTTGTAGTACGTACTTATATTATATTATAGTCACTGGTTCTATTCCAACTCCAAAACTGGGCCATAAAGAAGTGAAAAAAGTATCAAAAAGATCAAATAATGTAGTACTCAATTACGAGTGTATTTTTGCCATTACACGATGCAAACTTGTTGAATGAACGCGTTCATAAAATGTTCAGGATCAAGAAGAGAAAAACATGTTCAATTTGCTGCAGCATTTTACCAGAGATATCTTTCCTTCTCTACAGTACACTTCTCTATTCTCTGATTTTACGTTCAGACTTGTCAACAGAAAGTAAGATTTTCGCAAAAGATAACACAACTGGACCGCTTTAAGAGAAGTTATCGCTCCTATTCAATTGATAGATGCAATGAAGATAATGAAACATTGATTCAAGACTTCCTTATAATGTATGAACATTGAAATACATTGTTGAGTAATGAACTTCAAATGAGAAATAACGAGTAGCTACGAAATTAAACGAAATAATTAATATTGAATGAAAAAGACTAAGAAATTGTCAAAAAACCACAGGTTTATCAGAGATTGACAATGGTGTAATAACCGAAACCGGTCTTTCTAATTATCAATAAATCAGTGGTTTTTTGACAATTTCTTAGTCTTTTTCATTCAATATGAATTAATTACCACAATATCAACTTCTCAACTACACAAAAAGCGAAATAATTAACTTGATTAGTTGCCCTACTAATAATTTCAGAACATTTCCCTTAAATTAGCTTGAGAAAGTGAGGCTTCTAATCCATTAAACCCAAAAGATGTATCCAAAGATAATTGACCGAACGTAGTGAGGTCTATGTTTCAACTCGATCTCCTTTCATCTTTCTGTATGTAACGCGATTACAGCCAAACGCGTAGATCGAATTCGATGAGATTTGGCAGGAATATTCCTTCTTCAACTGCGCGTCGATGTAAACACAAGATTTTTAAAATTTTGCATTTAAAGGATAATATGAAAATAAAAGGAATTCCTCCATACTCTGATATCACTATCATCTACTTTGAGGATTAATCAGACTATAGAATTATTCATAATGAATCAGCTGACAAGTGGATTATTCATTGCATGAATTACATACATGTCTGGCCATGTCTATTTCTATAAGGTAGGGTTTCAATATTTTTTATGATGCGTGCCCATCAGTATCAATATTCTCACATTTGAAAAACAAATTTAATAGGTGATTGAAAATAAAATGAAAAATGATAAAATGAACTGAATAATGCCGAAGAAATTATAATATTATTGAGTGAGAAAAATTAATTTTAAAATAGTTGGGAAATATTTTTATTAGGTGGAAAGATTATCACGAAACTGGATAAATAATCATATGGGATACAAATTCAAACATGAACTGGGTTTATTAACATGAGTGAATTTTTGATCTAGAAGAAAAAATAACAATTTTTAAGAGTAAATATATGAATTAACTGTGAATATTGTAATTCAAGTGAATCAACTAGAACATCAGATACTTGTGGATGAGAAAACTGCGTGAGGTCTCTACTGTTCACAGAACTACTAGTTATTTGTAATACGAACGAATAATCTTGCATTTTTCGAAAATCTTCAACAATGTATATTATAGACATCGATTTAAAACATGGATGGTTTCAGCACCATCATTTTGTACTCACGACAATCCTTTAGACGGGAAATGTGATCTCAAGGGTGACCAAAATTATTCACATTAATGACGGCAGAAGACAACGAACGGATATCCAAGTCACAAAAACACATGTCTTTCTATCACTGATACACTAGACATTTAAATTCACCACTATAATCATATACAGTCCATCCAAAGCAATTTGAGATACTTGGACTTGTACACGACGAGTGACATTTTGCACAACGTAGAAGGCTGAAATCACGAACAAGGTCAACTGGATTGAGTTTGTAAATCAATCTTCGAAACACAAATAACGAATTTGAAACTGTGATTCTGTAGAAAAGAATCTCTAAATTATTATTGATCTCTAACAACGACGATCGGTAACGACAAAATGAAAATTTGATCTGACTAGATTTATAATCTAGTAGACTAAATATTTGAACGCTTCAAACGACGATAGTAGCGTTGTAGATAACACAATTGAACGGAATTCAATTATTAATCTGAGTGAAACTCGGAACTCAGAGAATAGCACAGATGAATGGCAATTAGCACAATAAAAAACTAAATTTCTCAAATACTTCAAACTAGAAAAGGCTATTTCAAGCAACCATAATGGTAACCAATTTGAAGAGAATTTCTAAAGAAATCACATATCTAACAACTAACCACAGTAAATTTTTCGAAACTATCTAACATTTCAACGACGGAATCTATTTTTATCAGCACTTCAGTAAACAGCACAGAGAGTGTATTTAAAAACAAATTAATATTTTTGAAACTTAGGAGGTTCAGCTTCTAGGACATTTCCGTTAATCAGCACTTGAGTAAGTATCACAAAAAAATTATCAACTGACATAATTCATTTGTTGGAACTGTAAAGCCCCTAGAACAAAGTAATTACTTATAATCGGCACTTGAGTTGAAGAAAATATAAGGTACATTTGTTGAAACTTTTCAGGCCCTACAACAATTATTTCCGTCAATCAGCACAAATTTATCAACTAACCGAACTCATTTGTTCAAACTTTTAAGCTCACAACCAATGTAATTGTTTAAGTCGGCACTTGAGTTGTAGTAAATACATTTGTTGTAACTTTTCAGCTCCTAGATAGATGAGTTCGAAGTGATTTTCAAGAAAACAACTAACCACTGTCAAATTTTGAACCTTTCCAAAAAGCTCCAACAACCATGTAATTTGTAATGATCGACACTTGAGTTGTGGAAAATTCATTTGAGGTAACTTTTCAGCTCCTAGAACGATGAGTTCGAAGTGATTTTCAAGAGAACAACTGACCACTGTAAATTTTTGAACCTTTCAAAAAAGCTGCAACAACCATGTAATTTGTAATGATCGACACTTGAGTTGTGGAAAATTCATTTGAGGTAACTTTTCAGCTCCTAGATAGATGAGTTCGAAGTGATTTTCAAGTGAACAACTAACCACTGTAAATTTTTGAACCTTTCCAAAAAGCTCCTACAACAATGTAATTTATAATGATCGACACTTGAGTTGAAGAAAATACATTTGTTGTAACTTTTCAGCTTCTATAACGATGAGTTCAAAGTGATAAAAAAAAGCAACTAACCACTGTCAAATTTTGAACCTTTCCAAAAAGCTCTAACAATGATCGACACGTGAGTTGAAGAAAATACATTTTAGTTGAAGCTTTTCAGCTCCTGGATTTTCAAGAGAAATAAATCACTAATCACTGTAAATATGTTGAAACTTTCCAAAGAACGACGAAAGAAATTTTCAAAAGAAATCACAGAACATCTGACCACTGTAAATTTGTTGAAACTTTTTAGCTCCTAGATTTTCAAGAGAAATAAATCATTAACCACTGTAAATATGTTGAAACTTTCCAAAGAACGACGATAGTGATTTTGAAGAGAAATCACAGTACAACTGACCACTGTAAATTTGTTGAAACTTTTCAGCTCCTGGATTTTCAAGAGAAAATCATTAACATTATCCTCTAACCACTGTAAATATGTTGAAACTTGCCAAAGAACGACGAAAGTGATTTTCAAGAGAAATCACAGAGCATCAGCTGACCACTGTAAATTTGTTGAAACTTTCCAAAGAACGTCGAAATTTGTGTTAATGAGCACTTGAATAAATATGAAGCAGTGGTGTGGCCAGTACCTGTCTAGGTCTGGGATGCGGAGGCGGCGCAGCGGCAGCGGCAGCAGCAGCCACAAACGTCCGGATGGTGGCGAGAGGCGGTGGAGGCGGCGGAGCCAGCACCGGGTGCAGGTGGTGGTGCAGAGGATGATGATGATGTGGAGGCGGCGGAGCCAGGGGTAGGGCGACCATTTTGTGTAGGGCCATCCCCCAGGGCAGGAGCCACGGAGCACCGGGATGTTGCATCACTAGTCACTAATGATGACCGTTAGCCATCACAACCGACAGACGACTGACACACAACAGGTCTGGTCGAGCACGTGTTCACAACACCCCCCCACCAGCGGCGCGCAGGTCACGTGACACCCCCACTCCTGGCAACAGCTGAGCGCGGTCATCAGCTGATACACGGAGGCACAGTCTGGCAGCGAGGAGAAGAGAGGATAGACGTGACGCTGTGCTGTCCTGTGCTCTGTACGCGGCCGCGTCTCGCTATCAACTGACTGCCGACGTCTAGAGCGCCCGCGCAAAACCCCGCCAACACTCCCGGCCCAACCACCCCATCACTATTTGCCACCCCACCTGCTGCCACCACCGTCTCACAGCCGCAACAAGCATCACGAAATATATTTGAAAAAATTATACTTGATAACAGATATAATAATGATAATATATTCTTGATAAGGATCTAAAACAAAAGTATCGATCATTAAAATTTAGTTGTACACCTATCTCGATTTATGTTATGCTGTATTACTTCAAAATAAATTACCTATCAATTTCGTCACAATATCTTTTTTTAATTCAATACCATACATCCTAATTGATAATAATTGACCGAGCGAAGTGAGGTCTAAGATGCAAGTCGACGGTTTTGCAATTCTCTTTATGTTTATATGTTTTTATGTTTATATTTATGTTCCGCATTTACGGCGAAACGCGGAAATAGATTTTCATGAAATTTGACAGGTATGTTCCATTTTGAATTGCGCGTCAACGTTGTCACGTTATTCTTTATATTTAAATAACGATTAGCCTCCTGCTTGGCATCAGTCGGTAGAGCATGAAAATTTGATATAATTATATAATTAGGTCGTGGTTTTTTAATAGGATTCAGTCTCATAAAAATCTTTCTAGGCCTAGGTATGGGCTTCCCCTATAACTCTTGTAATTCATTAAAAATAAATATATATAAATATGATACTTATACTATAGTGTTGAGGAATAAAAATAAATTGCACACCATAAACATTTTGATACATATATTAAACAATAATGCAAAAAATAGATCGAGGCAAAATATATATAAAGAGCGATAAAAAATATAATATAAAAATAGAACAATAATTGAAATCAGTAAAATATCACAGGCTAAACTTTATATTCTAGATTTATGGCACGAATCATTACCATGTGCCTTTATCTTAAAATCATATGCATCCTTTTGCATGCAGCTGCGATATGCGCTTGCTAATACTTGTCGACTTGGACAATTCAATTAAAAAATAGGTTCTTTAAGATCAACTTGATAAATTAGCCACTAATAATCCAAATATATATATATATTAAATTCTCTAGTACTTGGTAGATTTCTTTGTATTGAATATATATTTTATCTCAGGGTGCAAGATTCGGCACCTGACGGAATAGGTAGAGCCATTCATCTAGTGAATTAGAGCTATAACAAACTATCGCAAATTATATTGCAAAAATTAAAGACCATATGAATGTGTTTTAATAGCCTAGATTTTATACTTCTTTGATCCAAATGGAATTTTCTGAAATGTATTGATCTATTTTTTCCTTCAATAAAATACCTTTAATACTAATTTTACTTGCGCAAGTATTTTTCTTATTAAATTCTTAATTTATAATAAAAACCCTTTCGACGAGCTAGCTTTGATTATTAGATAGATTCGAAGCACTAGGGCGCCCATCACTAATTCAATATTTATCACTCACGTGTCGAAAATCTTCTTATAAGCCGCCGATGTCGATCCAACTCCTGGTGGTCCTGGAATATGGTAGCCGGAATCGTCTCTTCCAAGGGTTTATAAAATATTTGAAATTAAAAATGACTTCTGCTTTACAAGAGCATCACAAAGTCCTTTAAGAAATTTAATAATTTGATCTAACTTTAACTTTTACAATTTATTAGCAAGGTATTACGCTCTAAAATATTTAGGGTCCTCTCATGGTGGCATTTGGCTGGCGAGTGCTGGTTCTCCTTTCTCAATTTTACAAATCTTACTTCCGACTTTCAAATTAACATAAAATTTGAATATCTTAGTCCTCCGCCATTTAGGTTCAAATAGATCGTACAAAAAATATCAAATTATTACTTAGGTTGTGCGTTTAATAATTTCTTTGCCTTCGAGCCATATCGATAACATAGACTATACAATATTTTAACATAAATCCAGAACATTTATATAAATATATAGAAATATTTTTGAATTGGCCTACAGTTGCCGCCTATTAACTGCCGTTGTGCTATTGGTGCATGCAAATTTGATTCAGTATTCATGCGCCTGGTACCTCCTATTTCCTGAATACACTTAATTATTTTATTAGGTTTTTTACTTATGCTCTCTACATGCTAGCTAATATTCTATACACTAATATTTGTTTCATGCTACCTAATAGTTAGCCACGTGATCATGTGTTCTTTCACATTGCATACTGTTTTGTTGCAATAGAGCTCTGCCAAGGGGTTTTGGTCAGATTCTACGTTGCTCGATTTGATCGATCTCTAGGTCGCCGATCCCTGAATGCATATACCTAACCTCAATCTTCAAAATATTTTATATAATAATAAATTTATTAGCAACAAATTCCTTCAAATCCTTTTTAGGTTTTTGTACCGTTTAGCCAGAACAAGCTGATGCTATCTAATCTTAATTATTATCTATTTGGCGATATTAGCCAGTTACTTTATTTCAGACCTATTACTATTTCGGTTAGGGATTTTTATCTACCCCAAATTCCGATATTTTACAACGTATATACAAGGGAAATTTTGCAATTCAAGGATAATATAAAAGGAAGAGGAGCCTCCTTCATTAGAGTAAAAATCTGACTATAGAATTCATCATAAATCAGCTGCCGAGTGGATTATAAATTGCATGACATGACGCATGCAATTCAATATCTCAATGTAACTCGGTAAAAAATCAGCTGCTTTGTGAACTATTAATTGTATGCTTCATTGAGTGCAATTTTTATGCACTATTAAATGAACTACTGATTGCATGCAATAACGCATGCGATTAATAACTAAAATAACATAGTATTGTCTCTCGACCTTTCTCTGCTTTGAACTCGGGCTGACCTGTTGCCAGTATGTCTTGAAGGAGATTAGCTTTTGATGTTAGCATTTTTGATACACCAACCTCAACAGCCATTAGCCGTTTCCACACCGATATCTCGCCAGACAGGTTTTTCTCTGATGGACACTATAAGAGGAGGCTGTGGTTCATAACTGCGCGAGGTCTACTGTTCACAGTACTACTAGTAATACTATATACATGAAATATATTTGATACGCGAGGTATCACCAAATCTTCACCATCTATGATATTGAAATAACTGTCATGAAGTCCATACTTAACTCAAAACCACAAAACCAGAGAATTATAATGTATTGGGATTGAAACCCAGTCATTTCCTAATTAGTACATGAAATTCAGGTTACTTGATAATGAAGAACATTATTTGTTCTCTTTATGAAAACCATTTATTCATAATGGTTGAATTGAGACAATATCTCTCTTGAAATGACTGATTCATAGAGAATACACAACATGACTTGTTTTTTTGAATGAACATTAAATTTGAAACGAGTATGGTTATTTCTGAATTTGTTTATAGCTTATCTTCATGTTGAGCATTTTTGGGCATAAACCCATATTTATCCTACATCTATATCCTAGATCCTTCTATGAATATGTTTTCATCTGGATCTAAATTTATGTGTGTGTTCTGTACCTGTCGATCCATTTATTTTCAGATGCACCTGAAATACCTGACACATAGCTAAATCGCTTCTTCCGGCAACACCACACATTCACACATATCCAGCTTCCTTGAGAAAAAAAGATGCTATTAATAGACGCTGACGATCGTGTTTTTATGCACGACTGGAGTAAAATTAATTATCACCCTGCTCGGAAATTCGCGCGCAAAAATATAACTGGTCAACCGCAGCCCCGCTAACCACAAGTGCCTCCTCCTCAATAAATCAGCAAGTGAATCTGGGTTGAAGTTAATTTTAATAGCGCAATGGCAATTTTTCCTACTTCACATTATTAATGTACTTGTACGTTAGTGGGTCATCGGTTCAAAATTAAAATTTGACCAACTATTTGCCGGTAACGAAACTCTTAATAGGAATGATGATACTCAATACACCACAACCGTTTAGTACGTCAATATTGAACAAGGATAGAATTGATCATTATAATCTTGGGTCACATTATTTGGCTTTATGATTCAGAGGCCCGGGTTCAAATCCCGGGCCGGGCAAGATATTTATCTCGGGCAACTCCCGTCTTTCGGATGGACACGTTAAGCCGTCGGTCCCGGCTGCCTAAAAAGCAGTCGTTAGGTCATGTCAGAGGCCCTGAAATTGATCAGTTGCGACCTGAAAACTCTGAAACCAGTCCTGAGCCAGCCAGGTCACTCGATATTATTATTATTGTACCTATAATATAAGAAGGGTATATTATTGATAATTAAGGATATGGTAATCATAATCCACAATGAAATGGGTGTATGAAAAAACCGCAAATTATTCGAATTGGCACATTTTCAATCCATGGTCTACGAATTATCAGTTTTTGTCAGTCAACAAATCCATTACAGATTAAAATTGCTTTGACTGGTAATGAAAACTGTTACAAATGATGATGGAAATGGAATAGATCTGAGAAAAGTTTGCTACAAATGATGATTGGTTGAAAAATTGATCACCCTCTCATAGATTGGAAACACAATGAACAGAAGGTGTTTCATTTGGTACTGAGGTAGCTGCAAAATGAAGGGATCTCAAAAATAGGGTCCGTTTACATCACTACGAACGTAAGGGAGAAACATGATGGGGTTTCAACCTTTCACGAGATAAACGAAGAAAGTCAGTTAGCTGCCTCTGTCATTTCCATCTCTAAGCAAACAAAAATGTCAAGATGAAAAAAATTTCCAGCAACAATGAACGCGTTTTATGCAAAGAGTTTTCGCCGCCATTTTATTACAGACGGACTGTGAAAACTCTCATTCATAACGCTAACTCGTATGATAGAGTGAAAAGAATTATTTAGAGAGTGTTTAGAAAATTGTGAGAACAACTTGAAAAATGAATTTTGCTATTGTTGAAGGGAGTGTGCATGTGTTAGTGTGGAGGGGACAGAGGGACAGCCGTCATGTTTAATGGACCAACTGTTGAGATACGAGTGGAGCTCACACCTAAAAAATCTGCAGCCTGTTTATCGCTAGAAGAGTATCGCCGTATGTGATATTTTATTCCACTATCCAATTTCCCAACAAAAATGAGGGAGTACAGCAGCCTATAGTACACATTTTATAGAGAATAATTCATGAATTAACAGGTTTACAGCTCATTTTACTTTCTTTCTGCAACTGTTTCGGAGCGTCAGCAATCATTCATGCACCTGCCGTAAACAGTGGACGATGTCCGTTAGCCATAAACTGGGCTGTATTTCACTGCTCCCACTTTCGTAATATCGGCCGGGCGGAAAATATTCTACAAAGTTGGCAGCGAAAAATAGAAAAGTTGTTATTTCAGTCTGAGGGGGTTGTCGTAAAATTATGCGCGGCAGAGGATAAAAAAGATACCCGCAGGGAAGGGTTGGTAGATGAAGTTCTGATAAGAGGAGGGAGGAGACGTAGAGTGAGAGGGAGAAAAATTAGGATGAGACGGAAGAGGGGAGTAGAGTTGGAGTAAGAGCTGGATAAGGCAAATCCGTTCCCTCCTCCCCAGGGATGTAAGGAAAAGAAAAAATGTTGGAAAAGATGGTACAGTGGTGTGAGGAATGGGGGGGGGTTAGTTGAGGAGTTGATCTGACCCTCGTAAAGTATGTAGCCCCCCCCTCTCCCTGAGGCAGTCCACCGAGGCCACTTCCTATGAAACTTATTCGCAGCAAAAGATTGCAGCGTGCTCCTTCTAATTCTCACTATTTGTCTAGGGGGTCCCCCAGCGGACTAATACATTCAAAAGCAAACGCGAATTGAAGTTTTCCATTAAGTTATATTACGTGAAATAATATGCTCTACGTTCATTGCCTCGGCTCAAGCAGTGAGAAAAATTCGCCGCCTCATTTATTATGAGAAGCACAGTGTGCTATCTGCTTAGTCGGCTCCCGGCTATTAATCAAGACGTGCTCCGGGCGGGCGGTTGGGAGGTCTGGCGGTCATGCGGTACGATGGACGCACGGACATCGCCTTTCAACCCCCCAACCCCCTCACCTACCACCCCTCCAATCACCCTCCCCGCCACCCACCATGTATCCAAGAACCGAGTCGAAAAGTGGGTCAACAAGTGCACCCCAGTGATCAAGTGTACAGATGGAATTTCGGGGAATTATCACTATACCCACCAGATATGACATGAATTTATTGGATTACTTTGAGGTTTTGCTACATGTCAATAGGTATTAATCATGTGTATTTTATCTTGATTATATTTGATTTCCTTGTACAGATCGAATTTCGGGGAATTATTGCTATACCGCATTAACCACACCAGATAAAACATGAATTTATTGGATTACTTTGAGGTTTTGCTACATGTCAATAAGTATTAATCATATGTATCTTGATTATATTTGATTTCCTCGTACAGATCGAATTTCGGGGAATTATTGCTATACCGCATCAACCATACCAGATATGACATGTTATTTTATTGGATTACTTTGAGGTTTTGCTACATGTCAATAAGTATTAATCATATGTATCTTGATTATATTTGATTTCCTTGTACAGATCGAATTTCGGGGAATTATTGCTATACCGCATTAACCATACCAGATATGACATGAATTTATTGGATTACTTTGAAGTTTTGCTACATGTCAATAAGTATTGATCATGTGTAATTTATCTTGATTATATTTGAGTTCCTTAAATTTTGTATTTTATTTCAAAATAAGTTTGGTGTGAATCACAACTTTTAGGTTGTGGAACTAACTGCTAGTTTGGGCGAGGAAATTCAACTAAACACTGGAGCTTCTCAAATTCCTCTTGTGAAACAGTTGAGTAAATAAATTCGAAATCGAGTCTTAGTGTTGATTGGAATCGTATTATGTATTTCTTGCTTACCTTTTATTTTCATGATTCATACATTGTATTAATTTTATTGTTTTCAATTCGATGAAAAACTTTGAATTTGATTAAATAAAAATACTAAGAAATTGTCAAAAACCACAGATTTATTGATACTTTGAGAGATCGGTTTCGGTTGTTATTTATTTATTCGTGGACAGAATCACAAATCATATAAATATGATTAGGAAGGAACAACAGGCTTGGCCCAAATCTATTCCATTCCCAAATTTTGATAAATTAATAAAATTTCCAAAAAATAGGTTAAACCTATGTTTCTTCTGTAAAACGTTCAAGTTCAATTTTCGTCCAAAAATATATATAAGCTAAACATTTTAAATTTAGAGAAATTAGAACACCAAACTATATTTAAATATTATCACTTCATATTAAATTAATCAAGTTATTTTATAAGATTTTGAACCCAAAAATACATACAACTTCTCTCACTAAGCACAGCTGTTGAATAATGATAAACAATGTCTGAAAAACAATGGTGTAACAGCCGAAACCGGTCTTTTCAAGTATCAATAAATCTGTGGTTTTTGACAATTTCTTACTATTTTTATTTAATATGAATAATTACCACAATATGAAGTTCTCAACTACTCTCAATATAAGTTCTCAAAGTAAAAAAAATAAATTTGAATTTGAAACATAAACAATACAATATATTCAGAATTCATTTTCCTTACGATGATTATCACATTTCAAAATTTTATAATGTACCACAAAATGATTAAAAATAAACATCAAAGAAAATTCTACATTGTGTTTCGCTTTTCTATAGATACTAGTATGATCTACAGCTTCTTATTGTTAGAAGGTCACCAATCTGTAAACAACATGTATTTGTATACTCGGGCACAGTTCTACGGTAAGCGCCAGTAGGCCTACTCTAAAACTGTATTTTTAAATAATTGGAGCGATAAAAATCAAAATCGGCGATTTTCCAACTACCTGAATAGGGAGTATGATAATTCAATGTAATTGAGTGTTCCATTCTCTTCATTTTAAAGGAAACACACAAGTGGTACGACTTTTGAAGTCGTTCAAAAACATGAAGCATTTGATCAGTACTATAAATTTTGAGCGAAATTATACATTAAGAACAAACACATAGACATTAGAAATCCTGTGTATAAATCCATAAGAATTAAGAGCATGATAATTTCACTGGTCACGGCAGTATGGCTGATGCCTGTTTGAATTGAAGCTCCAAGATAATTTATTGAGGTTTTAGTGAGAATTTAAACTCAGTTTGTTCTCTCCTTGTCAGGAGTGGACGACAATCCCCTGATTCCTTTGTGCTTAGTTTGTGTGATTTGTTACACTGCTGTGAAATAATAGACTGTGTCAAAATGAGGGACCACAGAGCTAGGTACGAGTTTTTCGGAAATTTTGGCAACCAACACCTTTGTCAGTTTCACGTTATTTTTATTCCTGTTGGGAACTAATCAAAGCACCTCTTGGAATTTGGTCATCATCTAAAATCTAGACAGATTTTTGGCATGCTCAACAGTCTTTCTTTATTCTCTATTGTCAAGAATTCTTTATTTCTTTATTCTTTTTCTTTATTTCAAGAATTTCTTCCCGAGACTACTACAAGAGCTTTGCAGTTTTTTTTTTTGTTTCACAGTTAACTTGAGATATACCTCAGATTTGTTTAAAAAAATGTTCAGGTCAATGAACATGCCATGCAAAGGAGATCCGAACCGAATTAGAATGGGGAGTGAGACAACATAGATTGGCTACTTTTTTCAGAAAAGTGTAAACACCATACAAAAACGCTAATAAGGTTTTAAGCGAAGTTCAACTGCTTCTTATCTCAAGTTTACTTTTGAATCAATATATATTTATTATCTATTCCTACATTGATACATACAATATCAGTCTCCACTATGAATTATTGGAAGAGGAACAACAGGCTTAAAGCACAAAACTGTTCCTTTCCCTAATTTAGATAGAAAATTATATTTAGATATTTATTCATCCACTATAATTATGTGGATATTCCAAACGTTTGGCACTTAATATTAATGAACGAAACGTTCATGCAGCTCCATGAAATAGACATATTCAGATAACAAATAAAGACTTAATTTCTAAAATATTGAAATTGATTCCTAGTTTTGCTTTCAAACATAAGTAGTCAAGTCAATATAGACATAAAAAGGGGGTGTGCTTGCAATATATTGTGGTTCTGATTTTCTCATATATTATTTGGATATATAAGAGAATTACAGAACCAATTTCTTCTTGCATAATTTCCTTGTGCTAGATACAGTGTGGCCCAAAAAACCTTGTATTTTCGGTTCATTTTCCAGTTTTCAGTCGAAGCCGGTCCATTTTCCGCCAAATCCGTTAATCAGAAAAATATGCTCTAGCTTTTTTTTAGATTAAACTATTTTGAATAAAATGAGATCATTCGGAACTCTCTATCTCTAATGAGTACTGAGTAATGATTTTTCAAAAATGAGTGAAACTTGAAGAAAAAAATCAATTTTGATATTTTAGTTTTTAATCAACAATATCTTCCGATTGTTACCATTTAGAGTAAAATTCAAAATCCCTCTGGGCGTATTTTTATGGTATACAATCTGAGATCAGGTAGAGCGCTCTATCTCATATAGATTTCCAGGTTCACCTGACAACAATGCTCCTTGTATTGTAAAAAACACCCAATTTTCAACTTCAACCATCATCACCAACTGAAATGCTGTAAAAATGTGGGAGGGTGATAAAGTGAGAGAGTCAGGTGAAAAGAGATGACATGAAAAGGAAAAGTGAGAGTATATTTGGTAGAAAGAGAATTTGTTGAGGTTAGTGTCAGTATGAGTGAGTGAGTGAGAGGAGGGATTTGGGCCGAGATGGCAAGCCATTTTAAAAAATAGCTCTTCGTTTGTCGCTAGTGATAAAACTCTATTTTTACAGCAACAAACCCTGCCAAACGTCTCACAAAGCATTTTGGATGCTCGAGCACAAGGCACAGCGCAACAAAGACAATCTATTCTTGAATATCCTTTTCTCCCAAATAAATTATATTTACATTAGCTGACAACACAAGGCTCACCTTCTAGTCCTTTCCACTTTTTCTATATTAGTTTTACTAAAGCATGAGTAACATTAGCAGAAACGTTATAAACGTACAAAAAGAGGATTATTTATTCTGTTGCTTGAATTTCTTATTAAATTTGAAGTCTTCTTATAGATATTTTAATACTGTACTATAAAGACTAGTGTACGAGTCGAGGAATATCGAATGTAATACTACATTTTATTTTCTACATTTCAACTTGAAAATGACCTAAGTTAGGGTCTAACTAGTCGTTGAAATATTTTATAGTTTTTAATAATAAAGGGTACTACTAGGTTTTTATATTGTTTTTATTAATTTAGAAAGTAATACGTATACAATGTAGTACTTGGAGTATAAAAATACTTACATCCTATACGAGTAAAGTATGATCCATTAATAAAATGAATACATTCCAACGACATTGTCAGCTGTCAACTTAATTTTCTATTGAATTCGACATTTGAAAATGATATAATTATCCGAAACCAGTCGTGTATTTAAAAAGCCCACCTATTTACTATAGTGAGGTGGACGTTATAATGGCAGTGAAGAAAGATAGGAGAACAACGTTGCCGATCCTCTGTCTAGTCAATGCCTTCTATGGAGGGTAACTGATATCGGTTTATTGATGTAATATTGACTGTTCATTTTTGTTTAAAATAATCAATTATATTTTATTAAGTGAGAAATTATATTTTTCAATAGTTTCATGATGAATTTTCATAATTAAGATGAAATATTTTGTCAATTAATTATTAAGGGTACTACAAGGTTTTTATATTGTTTGTGTCACACTCAATTGCAGCTGTTTTCCATGCATTGAATCAAGCCGTAAACAGCTGTTTGCTGAACAAGGAAACATGTGATTTTCATTACAGCATACTATACTGTAAAGAAATCATATGTTTTCTTTACAGTCGAGTATGTTTCTTAGTTCTATAGTTAATAGAGTTAATAGTTAATAGTCCTATGTTAATATAATATAACTGATTACAGTTATATGAATAATCATATTAGACTTTACCTCAATAAATTGTATACCTCAAAATAAATACTATATCTCAACGATAAATCTGATACAGTCAACATATAGCCTACTGTCATCATGAAGATGTTCTACACTTATTATAATATATATGATTCTATACTTATTATAATATTATGATATTAATATAGTGGACACTAATGGTCTAAGATTATATTTATGTATGTGTATATTATTGTTATTTTTCAATTTTTTCGGTAAATACATGAATTTGGAGAATATTTCACTTCTAAGATAATTAACTATTTGGCACAATCAATATTATTCTCTCTAATCTGATCACTGATTCTGTAATAATATTGAATTAGATTCCGGAATTTGATATTGTACAGCTTCTGACAATTGTAATATTGCATTTATAATGGCCTAATTTATGAATAAGTTAAAATATATAGGCTATATCACAGAATATACATCTTTAGAGAATAATAGGACTGATAACAGTTAAGATTAAATAATCATATTAGAATATTTTGAATATTTTTTTCATTATTTTGAGGTAATTAGAATTTTGTTATTGAATACCGTATTATTTGTCAATGCAACTTGAATTTCTATTTCCACTTATTTTTCTATTAATCGAGATGAATTTAATCGAAGTAGATAAACTCTTATCAATTCTTAGAGGTTGTGATTCTTATCTATTCATAACAGTGATTGCTTGAGATTATCAATCTGTATGATTCTTAATTTATTTGTTGTAGACTATCTAGATTATTTATATTCTGAGCTCTTTTGGATCAATTTGTTACTAAAGGGTTTTAGTAACTTGTTTTCCAAGTGAATTTAATTAATGTAACTAGTGGTTTATTTTTACATTGAATTACTCTAAATATTTTAGAAACTATTCTATATTCAGGTCCTAGTCAATTTGAGCCCTTTGGAAAAAAAAACTTCAATAGGTTTGTAGGTATGGTCTAGTTTAAATTCTTTCTTTCAATTTTTTAATAATTTCATCCTATTCCAGGTTTGAATCATATACGTATCTTATACGAATATCTTACTGGGTTATAAGGAGTCTTCCTTATAACCTTCTCTCAAGTCATAATCCAATAGTTTATTCTATACCTAAAAATGTTTTATTCTACTTCCATTTACTTGTTCCTTTATTTAGATAAAACTACTTTTTGAGTCATTCAGTCTTGTTGGTGCGGTCGAGACTACGAAAACTTCTTTTTTTTCTATTTTTTCCAGTGTTTCGTTTTCATTTCTCTTTTTTTTTCATTTAGTAGAAACTTTATACTATGAACAATGATTTTGAATGTAAATATTTAACTTCAATTGAGGACTTTAATGAATATTTTAAGAGTAATGAGAGTCTTATTTTTTTCCATATGAATATTCAAAGCATTAATAGAAATTTTGATGAATTTTTGTTATACTTGAACAATTTAGAAATGAAACCAGATTTTATTGTTTTGTCTGAAGCGTGGATCCAGCCTGATGTAAATATAAATATATATGATATTAAGGGTTATGTTACTTTATTCTCATGTAATGATAACAGATGTGGTGGTATTGTTGTTTATCACAAGGAGGAATTCACCTGTTGCACAGTAGCTAGACAGATTGATGGTGCAGATTCTCTTATATTGGAATGTGTGTACAATAATGTTTGCTTCACTCTGATAGGAATTTATAGATGGCATGGAGTTCCGGTTGATCGTTTCTTGACTGATTTTAGTGATATGTTGAGTAGCATTAAGAGTTCGGTTGTTGTATGTATTGGTGATTTTAATATAAATGTTAATAGTTCTGATCGAATTAGCGACAGGTACTTTGAAATAATCTCTTCTAGTGGTCTTGAAAATTGATTGATATTGATACACGTGTCACGGAAAATACTTCAACGTGCATTGATCATGTGTTGCTGAGAGGTGTTGGTCCATCTTCTGCGCGCTCTGCTGTTCTTGAGGTCTCTATAAGTGATCACAGAGCTGTGTGTCTTTCTATGCTGGCAAAAAAGTCTCGGCCAGGGGTGAATTTTGGTTCATTTCATGAAATAAATTGGGATGTTCTCACAGGATTACTTACAATCCAAGATTGGTCTGTTGTATTCAGTGCCGAAAGTGTTAATCACGCATATAATTGTTTTTGTTATGTTTTGGACTCTGCCATTCAATCATCTAAGGTCACTAAGTCCACTCAAATAAATCACAAGCAACGATTATTGAAGCCTTGGATGAACAGTGGACTTTGTGAAGCTATTCGGTCAAGGGACAAATTATATAAGAAGACAATGAATGAGCCTGAGAACATCAGATTGAAACATGAATTTGTTACTTTGAGGAACAAGATAAAAATGTGGGTAAAGATAGCAAAGGAGAGATATTACTATGATCGGTTCCAGACTGTAAGAGGTAATTCCAAAAAACAGTGGAAACTTATCAATGAATTGATTGGAAGAGGAGCCAAGAAAAGTAAATTCAATTTGGTAACCGAGGATGGTGTTGTAAGTGAAGATTCAGAGGTTGCTAATCTGTTCAATAAATACTTTGTCTCTGCACCTAAGTCTGCTGTTCCACCCCCTTTTCCTCAGCAAGCGTTGTACGACTATAACAATGTTTTCAGAGAGCCACGTTGTGATAGATCACTGTTTTGGTATCCGATTTCTTCTTTGGAGATTGAAAAAGTCATTGCATCCCTGAAAAACTCTAAGGCCCCTGGCATCGATGGATACTGATCAGTCATGGTCAAGAAAATAAGCACAATCATCAGTCCAGTGTTATGTTTCATATTTAATTTAAGCATTTCTGAGGGTGTTTTTCCATGTAAACTCAAAATTGCGAAAGTAGTTCCAATTCCCAAAAAAGGTAACCCAAAATTAATCCAGAATTATAGATCCATTTCTCTTCTCTCTGTTTTCCTCAGTTATATTTGAAAAACTGATCAAAAATCGCTTGTTGACTTTCCTAAATTCAACTAATTTTTTCTCAAATTGCCAATTTGGTTTTAGAGAGGGCCTAGGAACTGAGTTAGCTTTGAGAAAGTTCATTTCAGAGATATGTTTGAACATCAATAATAGAGAGGTGAGAAGAGTATCTGGCTTGTTTTTGGACATTCGGAAAGCCTTTGACACGGTTGACCATGCAACACTCATTAGGAAATTGGAAGCAGCTGGTATTCGTGGTTTGCCTCTAACTTGGTTCTATTCATACCTTTCTGAACGGTCTCAGGCAGTTAGCATTGGCTTGAGTTCTAGTCCACTTCTTATGGTGGATTGTGGAGTTCCACAAGGCTCTGTATTGGGACCTATCCTGTTCCTGGTGTATATTAATGACCTGTATCATGGCCCTTTCAGTGGAAGGTTCACAGTTTTTGCTGATGACACTGCCCTTTCTTATGGTGCAACCTCAGATTCGGATCTGTATGATCAGATGTCAAATGACCTTCGCTTGATTTCTGTGTGGTTTGCATACAATAAATTGAGCCTGAACCTTGAGAAAACCATCTACCTGAATTTTGGGATTGCATCTTCATTCATGCTTATCCAGCCCTTGAAGTTTCATTTTGTTGGTTGCAATGAAGTTGATTGTGGCTGTGGAATTATAAATCAAGAGAGAAGTGTAAAGTATCTTGGCATTACCGTTGATGATGATTTATTGTGGAAAAACCAGATAGAGTCAATGAAGAAATACTTGCGTTGCCTTCTACATAGGGTTTTCAGTCTTAGAAACTTGTGTCCAACATTTGTTCTGAGAGACCTCTATTTTGCCCTTGCTCAGTCTCGTCTCTCATATGGATTAGTTTGTTGGGGAAGCACTTACATAACCCATTTGAAGCCTGTATTGTCACTCCAGAGAGCCTTAGTAAGAGCAATAGTTGATAATCAAGAAAATCTGGATTTATTCTCTTCTTTTCAGTCTATGAAAATTTTGCCTCTGAGACACTTGTATGTTTTCAAGGTATTATCTCAATTCTATTGGTCTAGTGGGAATGAAGGCGCTACCTTGGGGCACGAGGCCAATGATAGGAGAACTAGGTTTGCTGAAAGGTTTCCCATTCCTAGACCTCATAGTACTTTTTTCCAAAAGTCTTTCTGTTTCCTGCAAGGAAGATTTTTCAAGCAACTGCCTCAGGATATTGCTTCTGCTAGTTATCCTCTCCCAATTTTCAAAAGAAAAGTGAAGAAGATAATCTTGGCTCTCAATATTGATGTGATTGAAAGTTGGTACCACATCCTAAGATAATCTATTCAATATTCCCTTAGCTTCATATTTCCAAGATCTGGCATTTCAACATAATATAGCTTTCAGGTTATTAGGTTGCATAACTGTTATTGTATTTTTGGCAGTTGCTGCTATTTTCTAAGTTCTATTCAATTACTATTTTTCTTAGCTCTATCCACCTTTCTATTCCTGGGTTATATGATTGCTGGTTTAATTCTGAACATTAATTAATTATATTAATCACATGTTTTTTTTTCTAATTATAGACCTCATTACTCTCATTACTCTTATAACAATGTTTCTTTTTCATTAACTTACTCATTATATTATGGATGTTTATTTTTTTTTCAGTTTATTTTCAAAAATAGTCCTTGTATTGTAATTTTAGAGATTTATTGATACTCCTGTGCGCGGACGGAAATTTCATTTCTTTGCGCCCAGTACATTTGCCATAATATTATGTTTGCTTGTATTTGAACACAATGTTACTTTTGCTTTTCTTTTGTTGAGATTTGTAATCTATTGTTCACTATTTTTTGTATTTATTTTAATTTTTTATGGCAAATAAAGGTTTCTATTTCTATTTCTATTTCTATTTCTATAATAACTCAAATAATTCAAGAACTCAGCTAAGACGTTTCAAGTTATAAGAACTCATCTGAAAACTTATAATATAGGCCTTCATTATTTTATTTGAGCTCGATGGATCTGTCTGTTATGAACTAGGCGCTACGGGCTAGGTCATGTTTATAAAATGCAGTAACTCGAGAATAAGCAGGTAATGGTTTCTGTATCTCAGCAACATTATTCTTTCTCAGATAAATATGACAAAAAATATTGTACGTAACTTGTACGGTAACGTATTTACCGCATTCGTATGATAATTCTGATATGATATAATTGGTATGATATAATATGAACAATCATACTTATGCGGTAAATTATCGTTACCGCACTTGTGACGTAAAGTACTATTTTATTAATTTAGAATGTAATACGAATAAAATGTAGTACTTGGAGTATACAATGTATACTTACATTCTATACAAGTAAAATATGATCCTTTAACAAATGAATACATTCCAACGAATACTGTCAACTTAATTTTCTATTGAATTCGACATTTGAAAATGATATAATTATCCGAAACCAGTCGTGTATTTAAAAAGATTAAGCACACCTATTTACTATAGTCTAGTGAGGTGGACGTTATAATGGCAGTGGAGAAAGATAGAACAACGTTGCCGATCCTCTGTCTAGTCAATGCCTTCTATGGAGGGTAACTGATATCGGTTTATTCATGTAATATTAACTGTTCATTTTCGTTTAAGATAAACAATTATATTTTATTAAGCAAGAAATTATATTTTTCAATAATTTCATGATGAATTTTCATAAATGAGATGAAATATTTTGCCAATTAATTATTAATTCTACATTGTTAACAGACGATCTGGCAACAGAGCAAAGCGAGAAAGAGATAGCGCTATACGGTTTGTTGAAGGATAGCAATACCATTGCTAATTAAACACTGCCATTATAACGTGGACCTCACTACAGTCTTTGCATATTGAAGTTTCCATAGACAATCAGTAATTTTTCTAATATGTTTCCAATTTCTGTTCGAATTAAAATCCAAAGATAACTATGATAAAAATATGTATAACAAATCCAGATATACAGGGTGCTTCAGAAGTAGTGTCGAACATTCTAGGGTATTGTTCCTGGATGATAGGAGACTACAAATGTCGTATTTGAAGTGTCCAAAACTCAGCGGTTATCCTTATAGCTGCCATTTTGTTTTTATCACTTGAAAATTTTCATCTCAAGAACGAAATGTTGAATTGATCTGAAATTTGACATATGAATATTTATGCTATAATGACTCAACTTGAGAGAATAAAATGAAAAATGTTGATGAACATATTCAAAATAGCGGCCATTTTTAATTTTTGATTGCAAATTTCACGGAAACCGTTCACTCTACAAAAAATTTACAAGAGACAAAAAAGTTAGCAAATTTCATCAAGATTTCAAGGATATCTGATTTATTAAGATTGGTCAAAGAATAACAGAGGAATCAATTCTTTTCGTATTGCATCTATGACTATGAACAAACAAGATCATCTGAAGAACATTGTAAAATCAGCTGGATGGCCATATGGAGCCATACAGAGTTTCAAAGCTTCATCTTAGATACAATTATTGGAGTTGAAAATTTAATATTGATGTTTAAATGGTGACAAGTGCTCATGCATGCAGTACAAAAATAATTAATTTATTTTTTATTCTTAATAAGATATCTTGAAATCTTGATAAAATTTGCTAACTTTTTTGTCTCTTGTAATTTTTTTCCAAAGTGAACGGTTTTCGTGAAACTTGCAATCAAAAATCTAGAAGGATATATTAGGATAACCGCTGAGTTTTAGACACTTAAAATACGACATTTGTAGTCTCCTATCATCCAAGAAGAATGCCCTAAAATGTTCGACACTACTTCTGAAACACCCTGTATATGAATATTTCTCTCATAAGATTAGGAATCTTCAAGGAACATTAATGAGCACCATCACACTACTTATGCTGCAGGTACTGTGATATCGAACTGTGTGATTGAAACATTGATTCACATGCAGAGTCAACTTCATTTCAGTCGACTAATAAGCTGTGAACCTATCGACTAGCCAATGTCAAATGAACAGCACCAGAATTAATTAACAAATCTACGTCATAGCAGCATAGCAGTCAGTCCATCTAATCAATGCAACAGCGGAGGTGGAACTGATTGCTTTATTAGCTTTGAGATACGAGTACTGACCAACTAATTGTACATCAGAGTTCAAAATGAACTAGAAAGGTCGGAATTATTTGTACATTTGCTGATTGATATAATATGAAAATCTCGTACATTTCAGAAAAGAGCTCAGCAAATAATATATAGGTTGAATATAAAGACTATAAAACTCAGGAAGTGAAAGAGTAAAATTTTTGTGTTAAAACTTGAAGAACCCAATATCTATATATATATATATATATATATATATATATATATATATATATATATATAAAGCGAAATGGCACTCACTCACTGACTGACTGACTGACTGACTCACTCACTCACGTTCAAATTTAGTAGGTATGTTCAGTTGGCCCATTAGAGGCGCACTAAGAAATCTTTTGGCGATATTTTAACTCTAAGGGTGGTTTTAAACGGTTTAAAGTTCTTTTAGCATGTATATTCTTCTTATTCCATATCTTGAAATTATAATTGAAATGTCCATACCATATGTTAATATAGAACCAAAGACCTTAAAGACTCATAGACTCACATGCAGCGCTAGTGTCGTACTTGGAATTGAAATCCGCCATTGAGGGGGCAACACCCATAAGATTATTACATACCAATGTCACCAATGCCTTTGTGATCTATAGTATTAAAAATATTATTTATATAATATCTCGTGCTAAAATACCCCAATGGCTGCCTTCAATTTCAAGTAAGAGCTATCATTGGGAAGGCATAGGCATTGTAAGTCTATATCTCTTTAAGGTCTTTGTATAGAACTATAATCTAGAGAGAGTACCTCTTCGAAACAGTTGTTCTGGTAGTCTAACTAAATAAAAAATTTTGTCAGGTTGGCATTAAGTTGAGTTGACTTTGTTAGGTTGGCACCAAGTTGGAGATTGAAATGCATTTATCCAGGACCTCCTAAATACCAATTTTATTTATCCAATTAGCCAAAATTAGCGTTTTCTCAGCTTTTCTGCGTTTCCTCACCTTTTTCAATAATTGATGGAAATATATTTAAAAAAATTCAGGACACAGGTTTAGCTGAGGTGGAAGAATTTTTGTTCGCCAAAGATACGCTGATAAAGTAACAGGTGTTTTTCGAAATCAAATTGACATAATACGTTCAAATTCGGTACAGAGGTTCCACTGAGGTCTAAATGCAGGCGAGCGAAGCGAGCCCGCTGATCTCATTTTTGGACGATCCAGTCGGGGTCCAAGGGGCGGAGCCCCCTGCCTAGACGGATATGGCGAGCGAAGCGAGCCTGACGACTAGTATAACCTATAAACTTGAGTATGAATAGGAATTGACATTGGGTAATATAATATACGGCAAGGCAGACCATTCAAAAGGATCTCTCTGCCGATAAAAGCCATATGAATAAATAGGAATAAATAAATAGGTTGAATTAGGATCAAAAGTTTGCTAAAATTTTTCATGAATTGATCAACCTATTTGAAACAATTTTCCAACTATCATTTTATAGCATAGACATGGTTAGAGTAATAAAACTATTTTAAATTGTTGGAGCCAGCAAGATACCCGTTTTACCTATAAATATACTTAAAAAGGAGCTCACTCTAATCTAGTTGAATGAAACATCAAGTTGAGTATGGCTTCTTCTATGATAGAGCCATTATTGAAAACAATGGCTGTTATGAATCTAGAATCCAAAATCTAGTTGAGCCTAATGCAAGGGTAAAAATCATGTTTTTGGACTCAGGGGACCTTGAAACGTATAGAAAACTTGGAATTAGGGTAACTTATTTTTTTTGGAAAGCAATACTTTCCTTACCTATGGTAATAGGGCAAGGAAAGTGAAAATTTCTGAAGTCAATATTAATTTCATTTGTTTAGTATATGGCAGATACACAACACATATCAAGCTCTCATGAGTCTCAAATGTCTACATAATATACTATATTTTTCAATTTCTTCAAGATGTTGTGTAGTTTTTTTATGTTCTTTGATTCATAGCATGAATTACAGTCACCAATCAAGTAAACCTGAATGTGAAATAAAGAATATTTGAATGAATAATCTGAAAAAGGAAAAAAATGTTAAAAGTCTACTATTGCTGTCGAGTCTATAGTGGTTTGATTAGAAGTGACTAATTTACTAGTAATTCTGTGAACAGTAGACATCATGCAGTTTCCTCATCTAATAACACTATGGAATCTACTAGGGTTGTTAGATGTGTGATATAAATGATGAAGCTTCAAACGCAGTAGGCCTGTATGATGCAATTGATTTGTGATTGTGATGAACAAACTTATGATAGAATTTAGTTAACAAGAGCTACTGGATACAAGATACAAGTAATGACGCTTCAAAAGCAGTGTATGGTTCAATTGATTGAATATACTAGTAGATCTGTGAACAGTAGACCTCCCGCAGTTTTCTCATCCACAAGTATCTGATGTCACCTGTTCTAGTTGATTCAGTTGAATCACAATTCACAGTTGAATCATAATTTACTCTTAAAAACTGTTACTTGTTTTCTCCAGGATCAAAAACTCACTTAGCCAATGTTAAAATAAACTCAGTCCACGTTTAAAGTTGTATTCCATATGATTATTTATCCAGTTCCGTTATAATCTTTCCATCTGATAAAAATATTTCTCAACTATTTTCAATTTTTTTTTTATCAAGAATATTATAATTTCTTCAGCATTATTTAGTTCATTAATTCATTTTTTGTTTTATTTTAAATCACCTATTAAATTTTGTATTCAAATGTGAGAATATTGATACTGATGGGCACGCATACAAAAAAATATTGAAACCCCCCTACCTTATAGAAATAGACACGGCCAGACATCTGTGTAATGCATACAATTAATAATCCACTTGTCAGCTGATTGATTATGAATAATTCTACAGTCTGATTAATCCTATCTTTAAAGTAGATGATAGTGATATCAGAGTATGGAGGAATTCCTTTTTTTCATATTATCCTTAGGCCCATGTTATACGGACAGAAAAAACGCGACAGATTTTTCGCCACGTAGACGCCAAGCCTACCGAGCAATGGACGTCACTGTGTGCAAGTTATACGAACGTTTTATCTGTCGCGTCGGACCCTGTAAACCCGGCGTCAGCGTCGACAACGCGACCGGACCGGTAAAATTGGCAGAAAAAACGCGATAGAAATGACGCGAGTACTGTTATACGGGCAGCTTTTACGCGGCAGATCCGTACTTCCCCCCCACCATACTCCTCCGGGCGTACACTTCTCCCCCACCATACTCCTAGTTCCTAGGCGCCAGTTGTGCAATACTGTTGTTGTGACCTTCGCCAATAAGTAAACATTAAACAAATTTCCGTTTTTTTTTAAGGAACCTCAGAGAGAAATAATTTAAATTAAATTATTTTAGGATATTTCTCATTATCTGTCATCATGGTTGAAATTTTACAAATAAACCTCAATAATTTTTAATAAAACACACATAATACATTTTATTCTCTTAACTTAGTGTAATTACCAATCTTTCTACTGGTTGAATACTCTGCTTCATATTGGTCTCCTTTTTTTGGATTTCCCCACACACAAGGCCAAGCAGCTCATCAAAGGAAGAAACAGACATCCTGTAGTATTGAAAAAACTTGTCTTCGTACTGCCTGTGTAGTGCGAATGTAGTGTGAAATGTCCCAGTAGTCAATCGGCTACTTAACACAGGGTGTGTGCTCCAACGCCTCTTCTTCCTTTTTGTATCATCAACGTAAATTACCATTAACTGGTGAAAACCTACACAACCTATTCGCACTGCATCCATATTTTGTGCTGTAGCAGACTACAAGAGACACTGATCGGGAGTGGATATTGGCTCCCTCGGAGCCTGCCGCGGCGTGTTTGCTGCTCGTATAACAGCTCCCTGGCGTCGACGACGCGGCGTTATTGCTGCTCGTATAACAGCACTGAATTGTTAGTTCAGCGTCGGCGTTTTATCTGTCGCGTTTTTTCTGTCCGTATAACAAGGGCCTAAAAATGCAACATTTCAAAAAACCTTGTATATACATCGACGCGCAGTTGATTCCTGCCAAATCTCATCGAATTCTATCAAAGCGTTTGGCCGTAATCGCGTTACATACAGACAGACAAAAGAAAATCCGAGTTGAAACATAGACCTCACTACGTTCGGTCAATGATTGGACCGACAATTCGGTACCAAATCTTCGAATAATGTGATAAAGATTTAACTTAATTAATCTGAATGTAATTTGTAATTCATAATGGAGATATCATAAATGTGACTGACTATTTGTAGTAGAAAATTAACCCAATGAGAGTTTATCTATTTTCAATTGAAAATTCCCTCATAATAGAAGCAGAGACGACTGAAACAAGTATCGTTAAACATTATATTTACTTTATAGTAGAGCTTAGTCACAATAAAAAACCTTTCGTAAATACAGAGTGTTTCAGAGAAACGGGAAATTTTGAAAGTTGAATAAATTCAAGAAAACAATTCTTCAATTAAAGTTTTTCATATCATTTGATAGTAAAAATAATGCCATTTTAGAATGAATACCGTAACATTTATTTTTTGAAGATGACATCTTGCAGGTATGTTCCTTTTATATGCAAACAATCATGTAGTCTATCCGTCACATTGTCTATAGTTTGACGTAACATTACAACTGGAATTATTGAAATCGCTTCTCGAATCTTGGCTTTCAATTCTTCCGTTGTTGCAGAATTGAAAGCCAAGATTCGAGAAGCGATTTCAAATTCCAGTTGTATGTTACGTCAAAAGACACTGGCACGAAGAGACTACAGAAATGTTTGCATAGAAAAGATGCACACCTACAAGATATCATCTTCAAAAAATAAATGTTATGATATTTATTCTACAATGGCATTCTTTTTACTATTAAATGATATAAAAAACTTTATTTAAAGATTTGTTTTTTTTTAATTATTCAACTTTCAGAATTTCCCGTTTCTCTGAAACACCCTGTATTTACGAATGGTTTTTTATTGTGACTAAGTTGTACTATAAAGTAAAGATACTGTTTAAAGATACTTGTATCAGTCGTCTCTGGTTCTATTGTGAGGAAATTTCCAATTAAAAATAGATAAACCTTCATTGTGTTAATTTTCTACTACGAATTTATGATAACTCCATTATGAATTACCAATTACATCCAGATTAATTAAGTTGAATCTTTATCACATTATTCGAAGATTTGGTACCGAATTGTCGGTCCAATCTAATCTCAATCTAATCTAATCTCTTTCTCTGAAACACCCTGTATCATCCATTTAAATACGCTCGAACAACCGGTCAACAATCTCACCCATTTATGAACCTATGAATTTCCAATTCCTGAACTAGTACAGTACACTATAACAAACTGGAATGCCTTCAAACAAGTACAAACTAGCCCAGAATGACTAGAAGTGATCGATAAAAATATCGTAAAATTATACCAACGAGTTTAGTCAATACAGGAATGAAAGAGGTCGTATATTTTAATGAGCTGACCATTATCAATAAACTGAACATATTCTTGCAACTATTATTGAATAAATTCAGTTAGAATGTGGTCTCGACCGCTTGATCCGAATTTATTTGAATGATTGAGGTGGGCGTTCCTTCCTCCACAGATCCATAAGCCGCTATATGGTATCAGATTTTAACTTTCACTAGCACTTGCCCCGCCTGAAATGTGAACGTTGAAATTCATAAACCACAATCCTTGACATTAATGAGTCGATCATGTAGAAACTCATTACCAAGGATTTCAAAACTGCTGGTCAAATGTGATCCAGCAGTCAAGCTTAGTAGCTGAAATTACATGGGAAGAAAGTTTTAAAGTCCTGTATTTATTAGAACGTTTTACGGATATAATTTGAGATCATCTTCATAGACCCTCGTGTTATCAAGGGTCGATCAAGCTCATTATTAAATTTATACTGGCGTTATTAAATTATTGAGTCTTCTTATGAAAATCCTAGTAGACTATTAGCAGTACTTACAATAGTTACTTCTCAGCATTGAAGCATAACAAAACATGAGATACTGTAAGTTAAGAAAGAACATGAAAAATACTGTGAATACATAAGGCTATAGGTAGTTGAACGGATCCAATAGATCTAATCTTCAAATGCGCTCAAAACAATAATCCGCGGATCCAATACAAGAGATCTCTAAATGTACTCAGAGATCTCAAATGTACATAATTCATGGACTTCAGACTTCACTTTCGAATATAATATTAGATGTTGATAAGAGGCTTTTAATAATATTATGATACTAGATGTAAGGTACTTTTAGAGTAACTTCAATCTTGAAGTATTCAATCTTGAATCAGAGTAAAATTCAATCTTGTGAGTCATCCAATTGAATACTGAAAGTTTTTAATACTATTGAATATTCAGAATGATTTCTAAGTAGTACTCGTAAGGCTTGTCACACACCGATTAGTCAAGACAAGACTAGTTACAATACTTCACATTGCTGCCTATGACGCAACACACATTGATTAGTCATTGCAATTAGACATGACTCCATAAGAAACTAGACAAGACAAGACATGATCAGACACAATACTTCACATAGTTGCTTATGAAGCAACACACACTGATTAGTCATTGCCATTGGCCATGACTCCATAAGCAACAAGACAAGACATGATCAGACACAATACTTCACATAGTTGCTTATGAAGCAACACACACTGATTAGTCATTGCAATTAGACATGACTCCATAAGAAACAAGACAAGACAAGACATGATCAGACACAATACTTCACATAGTTGCTTATGACGCAACACACACTGATTAGTCATTGCAATTAGATATGTCTTCATAATCAATTATGTGAAGTATTGAGTCTGATCATGTCTTGTCTTGACTAACTGGTGTGTGCCTAGCCTTAGATGACACTCTGAATAGTATGAAATTTTCAATATCAAACTACTTATAAACAATTTGAACCATATAGTTAGTCGACTTTGTTCCAGTCGATTTCTTCCCTTTTTTTCTAGGTCAATTTATATTTCCGAATGTCTTGTGGCTGACGTCACCACCAGTCAATGGTGGTTACAACGTTGTTCGGTGGACAATAAAAAAGCGCATAATAACAGTTTGCCGATTCTCTAGCGTCCAGTTATTGGCTGGATGTTGCCGCTACTTCCAAACCTGGCATTTTGTGCTGAGTGAGGATTGAGTGACGGAGGAGGAGGAGGTTGGGAGGACAGGAAGGCCTTTGTGCCAAGCACAAAACTACAGAAAAGTGTTTCTCGCAAGTGACAGATGATCGCTTCTCAGCATCGGGGCGTTGTTAGCTGCTTTTCAGGAGACTGCATTTCGCACCAGGATCAGCTGCCTGCTCCACTTCCGATTGACGACTATCCCTCTCTCGGCCACTCCTCTCTCTCACTCCCTTTGACTCACTCATCTCCTTCAACTACAAAAGATGCAATCTTGTTCTCTTCGTTCTAGTGCTCTTCTATTTCAGATCAGCAGCATCGTTTCTTTCTATTGTCTTCCAGTAACAAATGAGGAGAGATAGAAGATCAAACGGCAACAGATTACATTGACTGTTCCATCCTACCAACATTCGGTGCCTGAAGCGTTGTCTCTCTCTGTCTCTCCTCGACGCTCTTATCACTCCTTTTTTCTATCTCTATCTTCTCCACAACGGCCTAACGCCAGCTTTCCATACTCTTTCTCTCCCATTCTACAAAGCATTGTCATTGACTTTCAACCCTTAACTTTGCCAAATCACACTAGGCCTATACGCTACCTTATGACGGACATTCACTAGTCTATGTTGTGCTTTCTCTCGACTCTCCCTTTCAAATTCAAAAATCAATCAAAACAGTTCCCTTCCCGCTAAATTTGGACTCGGAATTAGATTCAAAGTGAAGCAACATAAACTACCTTCTAGACTTAGTACTATCAAAATTTGGAAAGGGAACAGTTTTGAGCTAGGCCTGTTGATCCTTTTCTAATCATATTTGATGTGTGTATTCTTGAAAATGTAAAAAATAAATAAATGAATAGAGTGAGATTCACTTCAAACTGTATGGCCCGGTTGCACAAAAGCCGGTTAAATTTTAATCGTGGTTAATTTCACGAGAACCAATCAGATAAGGCTTTTTTGAGAAGACGGCTTCTCTGATTGGTTCTCGTGGAATTAATCACGATTAAAACTTGACCGGCTTTGTGCAACCGGCACTACGAATTTCTAATAAATATCATCATTGCTTCCCATTTGAAAACTGCTAACGATTGATTCCAAGTGAATCTCATAACAGGAAAAAACTGAAAATAAGTGAATCTATAACAGAAAAAACTTAAAATGGAGCAATCTATTCAAGTTATTTTTATCTGTGCTTGGAGACACACTCGTTCTCTAATTGACTTCTCAAGCACCAAATTAATCTTCAGAACAATCGTTCGAAATTAAACGAACAAATTTCTTCTCTCCAATTAAATCATTAGAAATTTTTCACCAGTTTTGTTTTGGAGCAGTCACAGTTTTCCGAAAGATGCTCATTTTCAATTGCACACAAATGGTTCAGATTTAGTTGATTTAGAATATTTCTCAAAATCATTTCTCATTAAAAGACTGCTTCATTCATTAATTATTTTCATAAATTATGTGTAAATCACTCAATTACCGGAAAATATTCAAAGTTTTTATTCGGATCAGTCAGTCACAGTTTGCCGAAAGCTGCTCATTTTCAATTGCACACAAACGGACCAGATTTAGT
This sequence comes from Nilaparvata lugens, assembly GCF_014356525.2. Lineage (NCBI taxonomy): Eukaryota > Metazoa > Arthropoda > Insecta > Hemiptera > Delphacidae > Nilaparvata > Nilaparvata lugens. Next base: position 9,568,319 of record NC_052506.1, read on the forward strand.
TGATTTAGATTATTTCTCAAAATCATCTCTCATTAAAAGACTGCTTCATTCATTAATTACTTCCATAAATTATGTGTAAATCACTCAATTACCGAAAAATATTCACAAGTTTTTATTCGGATCAGTCAGTCACAGTTTACCGAAAGCTGCTCATTTTCAATTGCACACAAATGGTCCAGATTTAGTTGATTTAGAATATTTCTCAAAATCATCTCTCATTAAAAGACTGCTTCATTCATTATTTTTTTCCATAAATTATGTGTAAATTACACAATTACCGAAAAATATTCACAAGTTTTTATTCGGATCAGTCAGTCACAGTTTGTCAAAAGATGCTCATTTTCAATTGCACACAAATGGTTCAGATTTAGTTGATTTAGAATATTTCTCAAAATCATCTCTCATTATAAGACTGCTTCATTCATTAATTATTTCCATAAATTATGTGTAAATCACTCAATCACCGGCCACTATGACATTTCAACCAACTTTATAAATCCGAAATTCCCACATTCTTCCATATTTCGAAATATCGGTCTGAAAAAATTTGTCTCAAAAATCATTTTATTGGTTCTCTCAACCCATGATTAATTAATTCCTTAATGATTAATAAAACAAGTACATCATCAAAAATCATTAGGAGAGAAAAAATAAGGTAACCTTGTGCTATTCCTCTCCCACGGAAAAATGCTGGGAGGGTATCCTCGAAACCTTCTCTGAGAATGAACATCTTGAGGTCCAAACTTCACTTTTTCATGTGAAAACATTACAGTTGTACTTTCACTTTCGCATATTTCATCATTATTTTCTAGCTCATATCATTGTAGAACACTTTAGTTTAATATGATTCACCATGTTATTTTACTGCTACTGGTATTTATTTATAACGCTAGAACGTAAGTTGAATTTCGGTGTGTTACAGACATGAATAAAAAGAATCTGAATCTAAATCCCAAATTTAGATTACAAATAGTCCGAAATCGGTGAAGTCTTGTCCGCTTCATAGAATTTTCAGTTTGGTTCTGAATTATTTTCACAAGGTAGATTTTTGAATTTAGATGCTTCAAAACCAAATATAGAAGGGAAATTTCAAATTATTATCACTAAAATAGGAAATATTGATGATTATGATTATAAAAGAATGGAGACGACTCAAACAATTAATTAAATTCTCCCATTTTTAATCAGGAATTTTCCACATTCTTCACCAGTATTTTTAGTAGAAGGATGGATGAGTTGACTCTAACAATTAAATTTCGTTCTATGTAAGTACTGGGCTGATACAGGCTCTGATACACGAACAGAGCAGGTCTGTAATAGAAGAAGGCTTACAGCTTACAGAGCATTCAGACAATGTAAGGACAACGCGCGAACCCACCTTTTTCGCATTAGTCGAAATAACGTAGGTGAAGCTGGAGGAAGCGCTGGCTACATTATTATAAACATGCATATTTCATGTGCAAGTGCTCGGCATTTCAGTAATAGACTCTTTGTATGCCACCCGCACACCGGCCTAATATCAAGCCCCACTTGCTGTTGGGATTTTCTCATTCCTTGCTTTGGCCCGCTATTCTCCAAGCTCATATCAAGTAAACATTCAATAAAGGGGTTGTTGTGATAAAGTTATCAACCCAAGTACGAATCATTTATACAATCTATGTAATAAATTAAATAAATTGTTTAATTTGATATGTCGCTTATTATGATAATTGATTTTATTAGATGCTAAGTTTCTTGTACCTAATATCGCAGTGATGACTCCAATATTCTTTACGATGTTAGCTTGGGAAATACTTAGCTATAGTATAAAATAATTTATAGTCCAGGCAATGAATGCTCAAAAAAGGGTATAGAGGGGATATTTGGAAGAAAATTTTTGACCCCACAGTTCAATTAAGGGTAGTAAGGAGGTAAACATCAAAAGTCCCCACCCCTACCCCCTATGCTAAGGGGGTGGGGGTGGTTTGAAGGTACCATTTTTTGGTTTCTCGCAAAAAAACTTTTTAAAAATCGATGGGAAAAATCGATGTTGATTATGAGCTTATAGAGCATTAAATTCTTTTCAATTTGATTTATAATTTCACACTTTTACGAATTTCCCTACATTTTGCAGCAGCTTTAGTGTTGATTGTGAAATCTCCATGTTTGGAAAGTTATAAGAGCAAAAATAGAAAAAAATTGGTGGCAAACGTAATTTTTTTCAAAAATGTCACACCTTCAAGGGCGGATATCTCGAAAACTAGAGGAGATATAGGAAAAAGTTGTAGAATGAATATTGTAGGAAATTATGTAAGCTTTAATTTGTTATAAATGATAGTCAAGTCCTTAGGATACATAGTTTTTTAGTTTCATGCGAGAAACCAAAAAATGGTACCTTTAAACCACCCCACCCCCTTAGCACAAGGGTATGGGTGGGGGACTTTTGATATGTTTACCTCCTTACTACCCTAAACAGAGCTGCGAAGACAAAAATTGTCCTCCCAACTTTTACCTCCATAACCTTTCCTTGACTGGATTATTAATATTTTACAAATATTAGTAGTCAGGAGATTTTTGACATTTCATATTTTGAAATTTTGGTCTAAAGAAATTGATTTTATCAACTCATGATGGTTATATTGTTGGTGTTTTGCCGTACATGATCTTTGTAGAATAGCGTGATTTTAGAATAGCAATAAAGCCAATGGAGAAGCTTAAAATGAGCTTCATTGGATGCCACCAATATTGTGATGAAATAATAATTGATTGAGGGTATCCGATGTTGGAATTATTGAACCACTCGTTGGGAATCGATTTTATCAACTCATGATTTTTAGTGTTTTTCCACACATGATATTTGTAGAAAATCATAATCTAGAAGAGAAATGACATGTGCTTGATTGGATGAAACCAACATTGTAATGGAATAATGGGCCCGTTCTGTGTACATGGAATGTGGTAAATTGTCCGATTCACAATTTACCAAGTAAAAAGTTCCGCGTTCCATGGGAGGAATTTTGACAGATTCTGTTCCAGTTCCAAAATCCTGCCCCACAGTCGAAGTGTGGTAAATTGTCCGACCTGGTACAGTTCCAACTATCTGAGCTCTCATTGGTCGATTATTGTAGTCTGCTTGCTTCTCTGCGCATGCGCTGATAGTTTGTTCACCATAACATAGCATAGAATACATAACCAACAATATGATGTTTGATAACCATTCATTAAATTAATTTTTCTCGATAGAAAATTTGAGAGTAATGGAATAAAAGAAATTTACACTTTTCCAGACGGTAGGTTTGTAAAACAGCCTTTCTTCATCCACGCAGCTAGTAAACGACACATTTTAGTGTAAATCAACTTTATATGTGCGCGCCAAAAGCTTGAACCAACGATTTTGAAATGGCATTCCAAACATTTTGCAATAGTCACGTGATGGAACAATTTACGATTGGAACTGGAACAATTTACTGTAAACAGAACGTACACAATGATTGGCTGAAAGGTACCGTATGTATATCCGGTGATGGAAATTGTTGAACAAATGTTGAAAAATACGACTCAAATCATCGAAATAAGTTTTCCAAACAAAGAAACTGGTCTAGAAATGTCTTGAGCTACCCTAAAGGCGTATTCACGTATTTCAAACAAAATTGAAAAAGTGATGAATTTATAGGGAACGAATAGGGGAATACTCTATTTTCTCATGTGTTTCTTCTCGATGAAATTGCTTCTAACTAGAAGCTGACACTTTGGAATGCATTTCTCAGACAATCTATAGATACATCTCAGATCTCAAACACAATAAATTCCAATATCAAAATACAGTACTGGTTTCTTTATCTTTACTTCCCGAAGTATTTTCCTGTACTTTAATTATTATTATTATTAAACGAAAATCCAAATTAAATGTTGTAATTCACCCCGAAGATTTCTGCTACTGCAAATATTGACAACAGGGTAAACAGCTAAATGGAAATTCGATGAGCGCTACTATTCAAAAATTAATTTCCACCTGTTCCTGTACTTTCCTGAAGTACCTTTTCCTGATGTTACCTTCAAGCTAGGGACAATACAGCCCAATATCGGAAGTAAATGGTTCTGCCCCAACTTCGCCGTTGATGAAGCCTAGCTTTGTATGGTGTGAACATAATGTGATGGTCATTCACTGGTCAGTCATTAACAGCTTTTGTGCGGTAATATACGAGTACAGAGTACTTTAATATCACTCTCCAATTTATTGACTGATATCATCATCACTCTCCCACAACCGAAGCTCAACCTATGGACCACTGAATTGTTGATTACTGCAGACAGAGGGCAACGCTCAATAAAATTGACCGTTCAATAGTATTCTGTCTATTTCTGTAGTGTAAAGGACTGTAAATATATATTTTATATATTATTTTAGGGTAAACCTATCTCAATGGGGGCATGGGACAGTCAAGCGAGACCAATTCAACTGGGAAACAACTGTAGATATAATACACACTTTCAAATATATACATACTAGATTATATTATATTTAGACTACAAAAATACACAACACATTTTCCTCAATAATATCCTCTTTTTAATTGGATAAATTTTGATGTCTATCCTATTATATTAGGCGAGCAAATTCTGTTATCTGTTTATATTTTTATATCTGGTTATTTATGTTCAACGGATCTCGAAAACGGCTCTAACGATTTGCACGAAATTTGGAACATAGTAGGTTTATGATGTAAAAATTCGATTGCACTAAGTCTCATCCTTGGGAAAACTCGCTGAACGACATTAAACGGATAATTCATCCTTGGCTGCAACAGCTGAGACTTTCGTCGTCTGTGGATAGTAAAAAGTGAGCAAGTGATTCTGTGGAAAATCAAAATATCGCATCCCCGAGATTCATAAGCTGACGTACAGCCAGCTGTAAAATATAAACACGATTATTTTAGAAAATTGTGTTCTGTTGAACAATGAATAAAAATAACGAGCGTAACTCGGTGCCCCGATATTTACGCTTATAATATTATACAGAGTGAGTCATATGTATGGGAACCCATCAATAAGTTATAAACTGTTGTAGATATGATACTGTAACTTTCAGGATAAGTCATTTCTCAAATACTCTACCTTTTGAAGTACAAATAAATTTCAACCCCTCATAAGGGGTTGACTTGAGGGTTGTAACTCGAATATTTTAAATGTAAACACCCATTGTGTGGTACATCATTTTGAAGGCCTTTTCAAAGCGAGAGAGATGACATCAATAGAAATGTTCTATGATACTTGTATGCAAAATGGCGGCTGATTGAAGTTCTAGCTTTAAAGAAATAAGGGGTTGCAACTCGAATATTATGAATGTAAACACCCATTGTGTGATTCATCATTTTGAAGACCTTTTAAAAACGAGAAAGTTGACATCAATAAAAATGTTCTATGATATTTTTCCAAAACGGCGGCTGATTGACCTTAATCAATTATTTCTTTGAAAACTAAAACTTCAATCATCCGCCATTTTGGATAAAAGTAACGTTGAAAAATTTTATTTATGTCATCTTTCTCGTTTTGAAAATGCCTTCAACATGATGTATCATACAATGGGTGTTTGCATTCAAAATATTCGAGTTACAACCCCTATGTCATCCCCTTATGAGAGGTTGAAATTCAGTTGTAAGTGAAAAGTTAGAGTATTTGACCAATAATTCATCATGAAAGTTACGGTATTATATCTGAAATCTGCTATCTCCAATTTATTGAAGGGTTCCCATACATATGACTCACTCTGTATACAATTACAAATATACTAGAGTAGATTATATTTCGACTACAAAAAATACCTAATACACATTTTCCCTAATAATATGCCCTTCTTAATTGGATAAATTTTGATGTCTATTACATTTATGATATATACCTAAATAACTTCGAATACAGCCATAAATCTGGAACGGGATATTCAAGATATGCCTTCACATTCATCCATTTGCAAGAGGTAGCATACTAATAATGATGAATTTCTATCTAATTTGTTTCAAATCACAGTTTTGAATTATGCTATAGAGATTGAAAGGATTAAACAATATTGTGGAAGGGGTCCAGTAACACTGTGATAATGTAATACAGTGAATCTACTGTAAATACTGTAATCATAAGGTGAGTTATGAAAAGCCCTTTTTCATATGACACCCTTTTAATAGATCACGTGTAGTAGGTTTTTCCTGTGATTCTTCCACAGCAATTTCAAATTCGAATAAATTTCAACAGATAATTTTCCATTCTGTTCTGATTAAATATAAAATTATAGTATTCTTTAGGAATTATTGCAATCTGCAAAATATTCTGAAATCATTCTGGCACATTCTGGAGTAAGGTCTTATGAACTATTCCATTCCATGTCATGTCTTTCAGCTTTTTTTAGAAAGTGATGCTAATGTAAATTCCGATTAAATTATGATTATGACTTTTTCCTGTAAAATTTCATGAGCAATGATTCTTCCAATTTCGATAGTTTCATGGTATTCCTCATAATACGAAAAATAAGCATAGAGGAGCAATAGCGTAAGTTATGCTATTGTTTCTCTATGACATTATCAAGCAAATGAGATATATTATTATATAATATTTTAAATGTGGACAACTATATATAGGGAAGTAATAACATTGATTTTATAATCAGATGAAATAGAAAGAATCATCATATTTGATATTCGAGCATTTAATAAGCCTAATGGACTTTAGGATAGATTGAGCATTATTGAAACCATAATCCGTACATTATTTCAGCAAGCCACCGCTACTAAGTAAGCAGCCAATGATTCATGTACGCATTTATGACCAGTAACAGGAGAATGGAGAACAGAAATAATTCTAATTCGTATTATAAGCACTTAATCCCGGTACTCTTTAATTGACTTCGCTTTTAGCGGCTTAAATGCAGCAGGGATATGGGAGGTGGAATTAATGGAATGGAGAAGATTGAAAACACTAGAGACGGCGCATCACAAAAGACGAGCTCTTATCAGTCGCTCTGACAATTTTGTCAGTAATTAGCAGAGATTAATAGCCTGGAGATTTCAAGCAGAGTCAATTAATTATCTGGGGAGAGCGTCGCCGAGAACTGAATTCGTAATTGAAAAATATAGAATCTCCTTGCTGATTTTAACTAATGAATTTCTTTACCCCAGTGATGTACAACGAGAGTAATGGGAAAAGCACATTTTTATATTGTATTTCCAGTTATCCATTCCCTGAATAAAAGGATTTGTAGAATGGATGAATTATTTAGATTTAGAGGAAAGGTTCCTCCAATATATATTTCTTTCTCTCTAAAAAAAAATGATCAATACTAGTCGTTGAAATATTTTCAAGTTTTTAATAATAAAGGATACTACAAGTTTTCATATTGTTTTTATTAATTTCTTTCTCTAAACATTTTTTCTCCAAATGATTTGATTGCAAAAAGAAATTTGGGAAATTGTTTGTGAAATGCCAGCCTGGGTTGTCTAGTGGTTTTATGATTGTTGTTCAATATTTGTACACCATAAATATACTAATAAAAGTCACTATTAGGAAGCTACAAGTTATAGCAGAAAACACTGACTTTCTAGAGTTAAAGTGTTTCCACTAATATTTATTAAACTTTAAAGTTTCAGTGAACAATCTCTCAAACATAGAGGATATTACTGTTGTCACTTTTTTGTAGTTGAGAAGTTGATATTGTGGTGATTATTCATATTAAATAAAAATACTAAGAAAAATCACAGATTTATTGATACTTAGAAAAACCGGTATCGGTTGTTACACCATTGTCAATCTCTGATAAACTAAAACTGAATACAAGAGCAGCAGAATTTATACTAGTAGGCGAGTACTGCTATTGGTCAAGGGCATGAGCGCCTGCCATTGGCCCAGCTAGACAGCCTCCTCCCATTTAAGGGTGTCACAAAATGGCGGCTTAAGCAACAGACTCGCCTTGATAATAAAATATTTTTTTTTTAAAAAATACATTTTGTTAAAAAAAAATTTCTTTATAAAATAAATTTTGTTATCATGGCAAGTCTGTTGCTTAATCCGCCATTTTGTGACACCGTTAAGTGGGAGGAGACTGTCTAGCTGGACCAATGGCAGGCGTTCATGCCCTTGACCAATAGCAGTACTCGCCTACTAGTATAAATTCTGCTGCTCTTGTATTTAGTTTTAGTTTATCAGAGATTGACTAATGTGTAATAACCGAAACCGGTCTTTCTAGTATCAATTAATCTGTGGTTTTTGACAATTTCTCAGTATTTTTATTTAATATTCCTGTTGTATTTTGTTAACTTCAAAGTGATAAAACACTCATATTCTTTGGTGTGGCGACTATCGTTTCATTTTTAGTTTAGATTTATTTAGACGATTTTCACTTTAAAGTTGACAAAATACAACAGTAATAATATTAGTGAAAACAAGATGGACAATCAACAACGATAGAGAGTATTTTAAATTATTACTAGTATTTTTAACTAGTAGAAGTGATCATTTTAAAAATCATTATTAATCGATTTAGGATGGCTTCGAGAAGTTTAATTTTCTGTCATCGTTTCTAAGAATGAATAAGACATACTAATAAATATCGGGGCACCGAGCTTCGCTCATTATTTCTATTTATTGATAAACAGAACACAATTCTTTGAAATGATCATGTTTATATTTTACAGCTGGCTATAAGTCGGGGATGCGATATTTTGATTTTCTACACAATCACTCGCTCACTTTTTACTATCCACAGACGACCAAAGTCTCAGCTGTTTCAGCCAAGGATAAATTATCCTTTTAATGTCGTCCAGCAAGTTTTCCAAGGATGAGACCTAGTGCAATAGAATTTTTATATCATAAACCTACTATGTACCAAATTTCATGAAAATCGTTAGAGCCGTTTTCGAGATCCGTTGAACATAAATAACCAAATATAAACAGATATACAGAAATTGCTCGCTTAATATTATAGGATATAATTGTTGATGAAATACGTGTTGATTACCTTATTATATAGGATGATGGCATGAAAACAGGGATTATTTACCTGAAAAAGAAAATATGTAAGTGATAAATCTTCATTCCATTAAACTAGTTGAAGTGAATAAAAAAATGTAATAAAGATTCATCGTTGAAAAACTGAATGAATTGCAGTAATTGATATACTGCTACTCATAATAAATCATAATGAAGAAGATTCAAGGCCGTCAAATTAATTTTTCAATGCAAGTTGAGATCGAATTTTCAATAGCATACAAAAACGTTAACAAGGTGGTAAACCTGATACATAAATATTGATTAAATAAATGTTGGAGGAGAAGCTTTTGAAAAAAGCTAATGAAGAAGATTTTTATGGAATGGAATTGTAGAAAAAATTTCAATTGTATACAAAAACGTAAACAAGGTGGTAAACGTGATACATGAATATTGATTAAATAAATGTTGGAGGAGAAGCTTTTTAAAAAAGCTAATGGAGAAGATTTCTATGGAATGGAATTGTAGAAAAACCTCCAAGCGAATAAAAGTTATAATAAATATGACACATAAAGTGTGGGGTACATGCTTATCAAAGAACTTGATTGACATCAAGTTTATCAATTAAATTGTGTTACGAGCTGCATTAGAACAGGTTCTGCCACCCCTACTACAGTTTCCTGACATGAATATCGTGCAAGAATTATTGCAAAAATAAAAGTTTAGTTGTTCAGCTACTTTTCATAAAATCAGAATGGAAATGACAGGTTAGACACTAACCCAGTTACAAAACAGTTTTTATCCAGTTGTACAAAAAGTCTACTCTGAATGCAGTGAAAATTAATCTCTGAAGGGAGAATTAAACTGTCAAATACAGCAAAAAACAAAGACCTATAAAACTTGTCATAAAATATTTTTCGCCGAACACAATCAGGTTATTAATTTAGAAATGACGCTATTATACTGTCAACATTAGCTGAAAAAATCGTATCAGCGTGCTACTGCAACTGCTTTATAACGTGGTAAATTTTGCTTCAATATCATAAGCAACTATGGAAGATGATTTAATTGTGTCTATCACTATTATCAAAGTTGCATAGGTTCATGCAGGTATTAATTTTTGCATGACTTTTTGAAACGACCGTTGATGGATGGAAAAAAAGTTGTAATAAAAAGCGATGTTTGCCAGTTTTCAACGCGGTTCATGAAAAAAACATTTACTCAGTTTTTATTTAACTTTCAATCTTCCCATTTCATTTCCAAAACAAATTTAATAATACCATAAATATTGCACGTTTGATACAGAAACTGAATAATTGGAGAATACAGTACTTCACTTTAATCACAACCCCAAAAAGCCCAATATACCAAATCCTTTCTCATTCAGTGAGTATGGAATATAAAATACATTCTATACTCACTGGTCTCATTAGAACCGTAACTTTCTGTTTAGTAACTACATTAACTGATTGCCTAACAATATTGTAGTTCGCCTGTTTTGCTCTTACAATATGATTATTTTTATATTTGTAACATTTTATTGAATTTTATTTGTTTTGTAATTCTTTGTTATTTTGTTTTGTCTTGTTTTGTGTGTTTTAATAAATTGAAATTGAAAATTGAATAAATGAAGTTTTATTCTCAACATGAACAATACAAGGAAATGTAAAATACAAGCATATCAAGAACAAACAAACAAGTTTATAATATACTAGCCGTCAGGCTCGCTTCGCTCGCCATATCCGTCTAGCAAGGGGGCTCCGCCCCCTGGACCACCGACTGGATCGTCCAAGAGTTAGATCAGCAGGCTCGCTTCGCTCGCCTGCATTTTTCATTTGTACATTTTTATCATATGTTAGGACAATCCAGTCGGGGGTCCAGACTAAACGGCTGGCTAAACGGATATGGCGAGCGAAGCGAGCCTGACTGCTCGTAATATAATATTCCCAGGATTGAAGTAGCAGTGCCCAATCAATTTTTCCGCGATAAATGCATTTGAATCTTCAACTTGGTGCCAACCTAACAAAGTCAACTCAACTTAATGCAAACCTGACAAAATTATTAATTTAGTTGCCAGTTAACAACTGTTTCGAAGAGGTACTCTATCTAGATTATAGTTCTATAGTAACATATGATATGGAAATTTCAATTATAATTAAGAGATTGGGAGAAGAAGAATATACATGCTAAAAGACGAGCTTTAAACCCTTAAAAACAACCCTTAGAGTTAAAATATTGCCAAAAGATTTCTTAGTGCGCCTCTAAAGGGCCAACTAAACATACCTAAAAAAATTGAACGTTTTTGGTCCGGTAGATTTTTAGTTCTGCGAGTGAGTGAGTGAGTGAGTGAGTGAGTCAGTGAGTGAGTGCCATTTCGCTTTTATATATATACAACTGCAAAGTAATGAATCACAAACCAAAATTTTATGTGACTTATTAAGGAAAAATACAATCCAGCACGTAAGATGCAACTTATGGACCGCTGGAGGAAGGAAAGCTCTTTACTATATACAGAATGTCCCACGAAAGGTGTAACAGCCGAAGACCATGGATTCTACATTAAATTTGCAACAAAAAATGTCCAGTAAAATTTTCTTATATCGACCTTAGTTTTCGAGATATATCGATTTTTCGATATTTTTGAAAAACGTCAATAACTAGAAAACTATCAGTCAAAATCTAATTCCAAGGACATGGTTGGAAAGAGGAAGAAATTTCCAATAAGATTCATGTAATTTGTTCCTTTGTTTGACGGTTTTGAACTTTTTATGAGTGTTCAAAATTTGTTCGTCGAGTTCAAAGCCAAATTTCAAACACTCATAAAAAGTTCAAAAACGTCAAACAAAGGAACAAATTACATGAATCTTATTGGAAATTTATTCCTCTTTCTAACGATGTCCTTGGAATTAAATTTCGACCGATAGTTTCCTAGTTATTAATGTTTTTCAAAAATATAGAAAAATCTATATATCTCGAAAACAAAGGTCGAGATATATAATATAGAAATATAGAAAAATAAGAAAAATTTTACTGAACATTTTTTGTTGCAAATTCAATGTAGAATCCATGGTCTTCGGCTGTTACACCTTTCGTGAGACACCCTGTACATAATCATTTTGATGATTAGTGATTTTTACTAATGAATAAATTAATAAAATAAATGAATATTCGCTTTATATAAACGCGGAAAAGAAATACTCGTGCATTGGTGTAAAACAATGAGGAAACTGTTGAGAGAATCCCGCCCAAAAACCCATTCAACATTAATTCATTGCTACAAATAAGTTCCCAAATGAACTCCAATGATGTCCATAATGGACTCAGGCGAAAAACAGCCATATCGCAATGGATAAATAATGGATGAGAATTTCGGATGCAGTCCTTCCATGATAATAGAGAGAGCTATCAAGTAAATAGTCGTGCGTCTCTGGAATACAGTTTGGTGACAGCCGTTTTGAATAGGAGAAACGTGTTTGATGGCACCAAGAGACGGAAAACGCGCATATTGTTTCAGTTTTATGTAATTTATAAGGGTGCTAGGAGGTATTTAGGGTTGTGAAGGGGAGGGGAGGACATCTGTCAAAGTGTGACCGGCGCTGTGTTGCCAAATTCACTTCAATCTGACAGTATTGGATGAAAGGGGAGCATTGGTTTTATTCATAAGGACTGCTGACGGCGGGTCTCTTTGAGGCTCGGCTCGTTACCCCAAACCTATTTGCCAGTCGAGCGGAAACTTCAATTTTTCAAAAAAGCAGCACTTCGTTATCCCCATTTCCTACACTTCTTCTGTCCCAACTGAGCAGTGCCACTCCAAATCTCACTGTTCTCTTCTTTCGAATTGATTAATGAACAGCTTTCAGACTGGATTTATCACGACATTGAAATGAAATCAATGGATGCAAGGGTAGAGAAATTTGATGGACTACAATCGAACAGAAAGACGTTGTGTACTAGAGTATAGCAACATAAATTTTTATACGAATTTGACAATTTACAATTAATGTAGGAAAAATTTCACGTTCAATTATTGTAGACTTGATTCAACTGAAATACATTGATTGAATATTATGGAAGCTCACATAATCACTTTGGAATATGACTTCATCAAGATGACAAACATGAAAGTGAGTCTCATTTTTACTTTCCTTGGCCTATTACCATAGGTAAGGAAAGTATTGCTTTCCGAAAAAAATTAAGGTACCCCAATTTCTAAATTTCTATAAGTTTCAAGGTCCCCTGAGTCCAAAAAACTGGTTTTTGGGTATTGGTCTGTATGTGTGTGTGTGTGTGTGTGTGTGTGTGTGTGTGTGTGTGTGTGTGTGTGTGTGTGTGTGTGTGTGTGTATGAGTGTATGTGCGTCTGTGTACACGATATCTCATCTCCCAATTAACGGAATGACTTGAAATTTGGAACTCAAGGTCCTTTCACTATAAGGATCCGACACGAACAATTTCGATCAAATGCAATTCAAGATGGCGGCTAAAATGGCGGAAATGTTGTCAAAAACAGGGTTTTTCGTGATTTTCTCGGAAACGGCTCCAACGATTTTGATCAAATTCATGCCTAAATAGTCATCGATAAGCTCTATCAACTGCCACAAGTCCCATATTTGTAAAAATTTCAGGAGCTTCGCCCCATCAATGCGGATAGATTCCCAATTATCAGGCTTCAGATACAATTTAAACAAAAAAAATCAAGTGGAGTAGATTGAGCATGAAAATCTCTACAATTAATGTTCAGTAACATTTTCACCTAAAATTGAAAATAAGCTTTAAATTCGAGAAAATGTGATTATTCAATTGCGAATTATTGTTGATTCTATTAAATCAGTCACTATGAAGAGATAGCAGACCTCATGTGTGTCTCCAGCGTTATTGTCCTGTCACCAGCTGGCTCAAATCTTTGAATAGTAGACTTGAGATGCGCGGGAACACTAGCGTCAGGTGATCAATTTTCATAACGGCAAGGAAAGTTGTGTGAGTGCGCCACACCAGATTTTTTAATGAAGATACTTCGGAGGTTATGCTTCCTGCTTTTGTCAACCATATTGTCATCAATAAAATATTATGAATTGATTGTAGAATAGATTATTCTATTATACATTGAAATAGTTAAAAAAAACAAATTGATATTCTATTCAACATTAAAATTCCAACATTCTATTATACATTGGAATAGTTCAAATATTACAAAAAAATTAGAATCATGATTTCTCATTTTATAGATTGTACAGCATCATTTCATTCTATTGAGGTTATCTATATACTCGTAATAAGAGAGAGTAGGGTCGTGTTTGTTTGCATCAAAACATGTCAACTTGTGGATTGCATACCGGAAAACCGGGAATGGTTTTTAGATCTCCAAATTTTGCACATACATTCTAAAAATATCAATCTCGTGCACCTCGAAGCCCAAATTTCAATTTTCCTTCTAGATTTTTCAGAACTAATGTTCAAATCCCATTTATGGGACATGAATACATATCATTTTAATATCCTATTATATTAAGCGAGCAATTTCTGTATTTATATATCTGGTTATTAATTATCTGGTTATTTTTATATCTGGCTATTTTTATATCTGGTTATTTATGTTCAACGGATCTCGAAAACGGCTCTAACGATTTTCACGAAATTTGGAACATAGCCATAGCCACCTCTAATACAAGGCCCCGGCCTACGATATTGCAACGTCGCAGCATAGGCCTAGAATCTAATACATGATTGGTGAAAAAGATCAGCTGGTATTTTTTTTAATCTTTTTCACCAATCATGTATTACATTCTAGGCCTACACTGCGACGTTGCAATATCGTAGCCGGGGCCTTGTATTAGAGGTGGCTATGACATAGTGGATTTATGATAATTATAAAGATTCGATTGCACTAGGTCCCATCCTTGACTGAAACAGCTGAGGATAGTAAAATAGTGAGTATGTGAAAAATCAAAATATCGCATCCCCGAAATTCAGAAGATGACATATAGCCAGCTGTGAAATATAAACACCATCATTTTAGAGAATTGTGTTCTGTTTATCAATAAATAATAAAAATAACGGGCGAAGCTCGGTGCCGCGATATTAGAACTATAATCTAGAGAGACTACCTCTTCGAAACAGATGGTTGAAATTGGCAACTAAATTAAAAGTCAGTCATTAATTTTGTCAGGTTGGCATTAAGTTGAGAAAGGTTCCTAAACAAGATTTGAGTTCTGTCACTTTATTAGGTTAGCACCAAGTTGAAGAACTTAGCCTATATTCAAGGAAAGAGAAAGAACTGGTTCATACACGTACGGGATAGGAAATAGTTATTTGTATATCTAGAGTGAAAAGTACGACTTTTTCTCCCTGTGAAAAAGTTTGAAGCCCGAGGCGAAGCCGAGGGCAACAATTTTCCTGAGGTAGAAAAAGTATTTTTCGCTCGTGATGTACACAACATTTTTCCTCCATCTACATTTTTTTTTATAGACTCTGCAAATAAAATCATTCTAATAACTTACGTATTGGTGACAATGTTTCCTAACAACATAACCTGAAATCTAAAACCTAAAAACCGGTCGTCTGATTGGCACTGCCGATTGCGCTATCTATCGGCAAAAGTTGTAACAATTATATCAGCTGGGCAGCTACCAAAAATGGCTGACTCCAGATCACGCGGTTCAGATTTGAATTGCAGATCAAAAATATTTGTTGGCTGGTATTTTGAATAGAATAAAATATTTTAAAAATTGTATAAATTTTCATCGTCTACTAATATTAAGAATATAATATCATACAAACATATATTTCATGAGTTGATCAAATTTCTGGTTGTGGTATTGAATTCAGTTGACTCAATGACAGACACCTCTATTATGCTTTCTCATCTGAGCTTAGACCTTCTAACCTATTACCATGTGAGTTTTTAAAATAGAGATGCTTCCCATGTTATTTAAATGGAGTCACTTTTCCTCCCTAGGGAGTTTTCCTGTTTTTTACTACCGAGAGCGAAAAAAGTGACACTTTAGTATTATGTTTCAGGGAGTAAAGTAAGTACTTTAGACAGTAGGTGGAGGAAAAATATGTTTGACGCATCATCACGTCTAAACTACTGGACTGATTAACTTAAAATTTTGCATATCGATTATTAACTTACCGAGGATGGTTCTGGGCCTACTTCAAACTCTTCAAGATTTCATTCGGTCAAGTTTCCAGTTTGTCAAGTTTCAAAATAGACCCTTGCGGAGCACGGGTTACCTGCTGGTTTTCTATAACCAGATTATAATGTATGAATATTACAAGTATTGAAATGTAACTTTTTAATGTAACCAAGTGCAATGTGGTTTGTAATAGAATTTCGTTATCATGTTTAATCTAATAAAACTTTTTAATGTAACCAAGTACAATGTGGTTTGTTATAGAGTTTCGTTATCATGTTTAATCTAATAAACGCAATGATGTTTTCATATTTCTACATAATTTCCACTCAAAGCAAAATTACTTTATTCATCCACGTTGGTACATCAGTTTGAGAGTGCACTCAGCAATTAATGCCGCGTCGCCATTCTGGTTTATTTAGCGATTCGAAACTTTTTCAGCGGCGTTTGGAGAGCAGGCAGACGGTGCTAAAACGCGGCGAGTGTCAGCGGTTGCGCAAGTGAGTTGTTAATCCACAGAATGGATCAAGCTTTGCAGTTTGCAACCAGCCGGGGTTTAGTGGCAGGCATAGGGCAGGTTGTCATCTCCTTCCGTCCTGGGACTCTCTTCCCAAGTGCAGCGAGCTGTGACCGAGTATTACAAAAAGGTTATATAAACTAAGCGCACCTCCGCGCTTCAAGTGGCAATTAATTTAAGAGGCTTCTCCGCTTCAAGGCACACTCAACGATGCAAGGCTATTCACTACCTCCCCCCCCCCCCCCTCGGCCACAAAAACCAAATATTCGCACTCGCCTTCACTCAATTCACTTACATTTACAAGCTGTTTGATGGAATAGAAACTGCCAATTACATCCACAAAAATCTACGCCGTGTGAGAGCCATGCTACGGCGACATTTAATAGATGAATGAAACAGCTGGTGGGATATATCATCACGAACATGAGCTTGCATGTATTTACTCAACTAAAATTAAATAATAGACAGACCTCTTGTATCATTCAAGGTAACCCGGGTTTAATTGCAGGAGCCTTAGAGGAGTTCAAGTTTAATAACATTTATTCAAATGATATCAGGTGAAGGTAGAGGCTAAATGCTCTCCATGGTACATTGTCCTCTTTATTGGACAGTTAAATGTTCATAAAGAAAGTTACGACAGCTTAAATATAATATTAAATAAAAAGACTAAGAAATTGTCAAAAACCACAGATTTATTGATAGTCAGAAAGACCGGTTTCGGTTGTTACACCATTGTTAATCTCTGATAAACTAAAACTAAATACACGAGCAGCAGCAAAGACCTTAAAGAGATATAGACCCAAAATGCCTATGCATTCCCAATGATAGCTCTTACTTGAAATTGAAGGCCGCCATTGGGGTATTTTAGCACGAGATATTATATAAATAATATTTGTAATACTATAGATCACAAAGGCATTGGTGACATTGGTATGTAATAATCTTATGGGTGTTGCTCCCTCAATGGCGGATTTCAATTCCAAGTACGACACTAGCGCTGCATGTGAGTCTATGCATCTTTAAGGTCTTTGAGCAGCAGAATTTATACTAGTAGGCGAGTACTGCTATTGGTCAAGGGCAGAACGCCTGCCATTGGCCCAGCTAGACAGTCTCCTCCCACCTAACGTTGTCACAAAATGGCGGCTTAAGCAACAGACCCGCCATGATAACAAAATTTACTTTCAGTAGAAAATGATAACCAATAGGTTATCATGAGGTTTCAATATCTTCGTTTCAGCATTCTCTTTTATGGTTTCCCTTACCCAAACATTTACTTCCAAAAAAAATATTTGATCCTTTTACTCAATATTCGATTTATAAGGCCGTTATAATTATTTATCAAAACAACTATTTGTACTTTTAACTGTAGATTTGTTTTATTAAAGAAATTTTTATATTTTTAAAAGTATAATATAATACTATATATAATATTATAATAAAAGTATAATATAATATTATACAATATAATTTTAATTTTTGTATATTTTCAAAAGACCGTTATTATAATTTATTAATCTAGATATTGTAGAGTTGAAGGGTGAAAACTCATGAACAGAAACTATAAATAATTCAAGTGAACAACTACCATAAATATTCAAAGTGAAAGGGATCATGTTTATGAACGGGCGCTATCAATTGTGGCGTTGATATCACTAATTGTAGTTCAATGCTCAATAATAACAACGACGACAGCAATCAATTTGTTCGAAATCTTGGACTGAGAAAGATCAATTTATTCGAATGATAGAGCTAGCTGTATTCCGAAGTTTGAAAATGATAAATGGCCGTCTGATGGAGCGCGGACCGACTATCTATCGAAACACAAATTTAGTAATCGGTAAATCACTTTAACTGGCAATTTCATAAACGATTCTAGAGACGCTCCATTCGTCGGCCCCTAAATTACTCTTGCTTCGTGCTGCAAACTACGCATGCGCAATGATCATACGAGTGTACTCAACGGCACCGATATAGGTATACAAGAACATAAGACTAGTATAGCATAGAATACAGACAACTCTCATCAGTGGTAGATAAGGCAATCGTGAGTTGGTGATGATCTCATCTCATTCATCCCAACTAATGCTAAACACCGTCAACAGATTCCTATTATTTTTATACTTGATGCTCACCGTAAAAATGTGGCATGTCGTGACTGTTTCGGCCTCTCAGTCTGTTACTTCAGATGACCCGAAAATATGAAATAATCCACTCAGTTATTCCATGACCCAATTAAAACTTTGATAATATTTCACAATAATAATTTTGTTGAGTGAAATAGTGTCGGCCTATGTAATAACGGAAAATAAAATGGAACAGATTATGAATTTCTTGTAAGCCACGGAACTCCATTCCCGCATCTCTCTATTATAATCATTGTTGTTGAATATTTATATGTAGGTCATGTTCATACGTGACCCACTCTCGTTTTCAATAGTTTTCAATAGTTGATTATCAAAGTTTTAAATAGGCCTAATCATAAAAAGCCAGTAGTCATACATATAAGATGACAATTGTCTACATTTTTTTTACATAATACACAAATAGAATCATCAATGAAAACAAGCATGACATTGGTCTACAGTAATTTCGATAAAATAGCTCATATTTAATTGCGTTATGATGTGAATAACTAATTTTACTACTCACTAACAATTAACTTGTTATTATGGTACGGTATTCAATTTCCAAACAATGTTATTAATCTAATATGAAAATAAAAAAATTGAAGTACCCTTTTACATAATTTATTTGCAATCTCATTCGTTTACAATAAAACTAATTATGAAAAGCCAATAGTCTCTCCTGCTGTCATACTATTATTTTTGTCATACTCATTCAATTTCAGCTGTTTTCCATGCATGAAATCAATCAAGTAAACAGCTGTTTGCAGAACATATGATTCTCATTACAGCATACTCTACTTTAATAAATCCATGTTTTCTTTACAGTCGAGTATGTATCTTGGCTGACGCCTCGACTAAAAACATCATTCACGCCTGCAAAAGGGCCCTTTCCGTCCTTGTGACTTCAGATACTATTACAATGAAACTAATTATGAAAAGGGAGTAGTCTCTCCTGCTGTCATTATTTATTGTGAAGTATTATCAAAGTTTTAATTGAGTCCTGGAATAACTGAACTTTTCCAACTTAATTTTATTTCTCATATCAAGGGTACTTTGATTTTTCTTTTTTTAATAGAATAGCTCTTCAAAGAGAGTGAATATTCATCTCAATCTCTGAAGCATCGAT